>NC_081552.1:18226854-18501322 GCF_963082655.1 Stomoxys calcitrans | reverse complement strand
ATTTGCAATCGCCAAGCTCACAAATATTTAATATTAAGTACTTGTGCAATGTTTCAAGCGGACACCTTTAAGCGTTCGACCGCTATAGTGATTTCGACAGACGAACGTGGCTCAGATCGACTCAGATTGTCGAGTCGATCAAATATATATATATATACTTTATGGGGTACAAGATCAATATTTAGTGGTGTTACAAACTGAATGACTAGATTAGTATACCCCCACTAGATGAGTATACTACCCATACCATATATGGTGCTGGGTATAAAAATATGAAAAATTTCAATGGCCCCGAGACGGTGAAATTTCAAATGATATCATTTCGTTTTTGTACGCACCACCGAAAGATGGGGGTATATTCATTTTGTCATTCCGTTTGCAACATCGCGATATCCTTTTCCGACCCTTTAAAGTATATATATTCATGATCAGCGTAAAAATCTAAGACGATCTAGCCATGTCCGTTCGTCCGTGTGTCCTTTTGTATATTGAAATCACGCTACAGTCTTTAAAAAAAATAGAGATATTGAGCTGAAACTATGTACAGATACTTTTTGTGTCCAATAGCAGGTTAAGTTCGAAGATGGGCTACATCGGACTAAATCTTTATATAGCCCCCATATCGACCGATCTCTCGATTTGAGTTCTTGGCATTTATTGTCCGATTTTGCTGAAATTTGGGACACTCAGTTGTGTAAGGCCACTCGACATTCTTTTTATACCCACCACAGAAGAATAGGTATTAGGGGTATTAGGCCCATAAAAGCCACATTTGTTACCCGATTTGAAAACAGTGTGTTGTGTTAGGCCTTTCGACATCTTCCTTTAATTTGGCCCCGATCGGTCCTGATTTGGATATAGCTAACATATAGACCGATCTCTCGATTTAAGGTTTTGGGCCCATAAAAGGCGCATGTATTGTCCGATGTTGCCGAAATTTGGGACAGTGAGTTGTGTGAGGCCCTTCGACATTTTTCTGCGACTTGGCCCAAATCGGCATAGATTTGAATATAGCTGCCATATAGACCGATATCTCGATTTAAAGTCTTGGCTCCATAAAAGGCAGTGAGCTTCCGTGTCGTATATGGTTAAGATCGGTTTTTTTAGATATAGCTACCAAAAAGACCTTTTTATACCCTCCACCATAAGATGGGGGGTATACTAATTTCGTCATTCTGATTGTAACTACTCGAAATATTGGTCTGAGACCCCATAAAGTATATATATATATTTGATCGTCGTGAAATTTTATGTCGATCTAGCCATGTCCGTCCGTCTGTCCGTCTGTCCGTCCGTCCGTCCGTCCATCTGTCTGTCGAAAGCACGCTAACTTCCGACGGAGTAAAGCTAGCCGCTTGAAATTTCGCACAAATACTTCTTATTAGTGTAGGTCGGTTGGTATTGTAAATGGGCCATATCGGTTCATGTTTTGATATAGCTGCCATATAAACCGATCTTGGGTCTTGACTTCTTGAGCTTCTAGAGTGCGCAATTCTTATCCGATTGGAATGAAATTTTGCACGACGTGTTTTGTTATGATATCCAACAACCGTGCTAAGTATGGTTCAAATCGGTCTATAACCTGATATAGCTGCCATATAAACCGATCTGGGGTCTTGACTTCTTAAGCCTCTAGAGTGCGCAATTCTTATCCGATTGGAATGAAATTTTGCACGACGTGTTTTGTTCTTATATCCAACAACTGTGCCAAGTATGGTTCAAATCGGTTCATAACCTGATATAGCTGCCATATAAACCGATCTGGGGTTTTGATTTCTAGAGCCTCTAGAGTGCGCAATTCTTACCCGATTGGAATGAAATTTTGCACGACGTGTTTTGTTACGATATCCAACAACTGTGCCAAGTATGGTTCAAATCGGTCCATAACCTTATATAGCTATCATATAAACCGGTCTTGGGTCTTGACTTCTTGAGCCTCTAGAGTGCGCAATTCTTATCCGATTGGGATGAAATTTTGCACGACGTGTTTTGTTATTATATACAATAACTGTGCCAAGTATGGTTCAAATCGGTCAATAACCTGATATAGCTGCCATATAAACCGATCTTGGGTCTTGACTTCTTGAGCCTCTAGAGTGCGCAATTCTTATCCGATTGGAATGAAATTTTGCACGACGTGTTTTGTTATAATATCCAACAACTGTGCCAAGTATGGTTCAAATCGGTCTATAACCTGATATAGCTGCCATATAAACCGATCTGGGGCTTGATTTCTAGAGCCTCTAGAGTGCGCAATTCTTATCCGATTTGAATGAAATTTTGCACGACGTGTTTTGTTACGATAACCAACAACTGTGCCAAGTATGGTTCAAATCGGTTCATAACCTGATATAGCTGTCATATAAACAGATCTGGGGACTTGACTTCTTGAGCTTCTAGAGGGCGCAATTCCTATCCGATTTGGCTGAAATTTCGCAAGACGTTTTTTATTGTTACTTTCAACAACTATGTCAAATAAACTACAAGTCGGTTCATAACCTGATATAGCTGCCATATAAACCGATCTGGGATCTTGACTTCTTGAGGCTCTAGAGGTCGCAATTATTATCCGATTTGCCTGAAATTTTGTACGACGGATTCTCTCATGACCATTAACATACGTGTTTATTATGGTCTGAATCGGTCTATAGGCCGATACAGCTCCCATATAAATCGATCTCTATTTTACTTCTTGAGCCCACAAAGGGCGCAAATCTTATTCGAATTGGATGACATTTTACACAGGTCTCCAACATATAATTTAATTCTGGTCCAAACCGGACCATATCTTGATATCGCTCTAATAGCAGAGCAAATCTTTTCTTATATCCTTTTTTTTTGCCTAAGAAGAGATGCCGGAAAAAGAACTCGACAAATGCGATCCATGGTGGAGGGTATATAAGATTCGGCCCGGCCGAACTTAGCACGCTTTTACTTGTTTTTTTTGTGTTCAACAAAAAAAACTTAAACTAAAACTTAAACTAAACTTAAAAACTTAATGCCTTTTTAGGTGTTACCATTCTTTTGTTTCTCAGAATAATTCTTGCAATTTTCCCGGGCGGGTTGCTGGCCGAAATTGGTAGATCAGTTTATATGAAAGCTATATCAGGTTATACATTGATTTGGGTCGTACTGCATATGGTTGTTGGAGTCTTAACTAGAGGATCAAAATCTTAAATCGGAAGATTGGATTATGTGGGAACTATATAAGCTTAGTTGTAGCAGAACGCTACGCGAAAAATTTTGGCGTAATCGAATAATAATTGCGGCTTCCAGGGTCTCACTATTTCAAAATGGAAGACCGGTTGGCATGAAAGCTATAGCAGATTATATATAGATTTGGATCGTACCACACACGGTTATTGAAAGTCATAACAGAACACCATGTGCAAAATTTCAGCCAGCGACCACCAGATGCTCAAAATTTTAAGTAGGACGATCGGTTTATATGGGAGCTATATCCAAATCTATATCGACATAGCCCATTTGCATTTATAAAGGACCTTCAGCAATAAGAAGTATCTGCGCAAAATTTCAAGCGGATATCTTCATTCGTTCGAAGGCTATAATGATTTCGACAGACGGACCAGTGAACGGACGGATGAAAGGACACGTGTAGATCGACGTAGGATGTCACGACGATTAAGTATTTATATATTTTTTGTGGTCGCAGATCAATATTTCGATTAGTTGCAAACGGAATGATGTAATAAGTATAACGCCATCCTATGGTGTAGGGTATATATATATGATTTCCGTATCTGTTCCCATGTCCAGTTCATATTGATAGTCCGCCTAATAAAATCCCTCATAAAGAGCAATGCAAGTAGGAGTGAACATCTTTTTTATAATTTAAGACCCAAACCATTTTTAAACTAGGCTAGGACAGAATGTATCTACTAAATTTGCTTGGTTAAAGGTACACAAAAAGCCAAATGGCACAAAATGTACCAAATGTTATTGGCCTATACAACAATTTGGCTTTTCGAAACGGTATGCAGTAGTAGTAGGAGCCACTTACTCATTAATTTTTCTCTAAGTCCCTCTCTCACTCTCTCACACACTTACACTCACCTCTTAAACTTAATTGTGACTTACGAGTGTTTGTGGTCACAAGTTTTTGGGGTGTACGTCTGCAAATGTTTTGTCATATTAAACAACAACAACAACAACACCCAACACTTACACCAACAGCAAGCAGTCTTAATCAAGTTTTGGCAAATATTTTACTACTGTGGTTAATTTTACCTTTTATCGTCTTCTAGCCCCCTAACCAGAGATGACTATTCGTACTACTGCGTACATTAGGGATAAAAAGGACACTTGCAATAACAACAACATCAGCAAACATTCACTATTGTGAATAACAGTGCAATGGACCACATTCAAGGCAATACACAAGCAGGGTTTTAGTTAGCCTTTCAAAGCCAAGAAGGATGACTATAAATCTTAATTACAACAACAACAAAAACAACACTACTTAAATGGAGGCAATAACTTGATTTTGTAGGCCTACAAACCAAATTTCTAACATTCATTATGTATGGTAAATGGGATGCTAAAAGACCAGGTTGGCAATATAAATTGAAGAAATTTTTGAGAAAAAAATTATAAAAATAAGAAATGAATGACAACTAAATAAATGTTTTTTAAGCGCCCTTTGCCATTGCGCATATCCTTCATGCACATCTATTTTCAGTTTTTAACAGACTATTAATGTTTATATACCTGAACATTTCAGAAATTACTTTTCGCCTTGTATTGAAAGTAGGAACCGAAGAACACCACATATACGAAATCCTAGTTATAATGTCCATTGACTTAATGGCCATTTAAATTATTGCACTTAAATGTTCTTGTTGCTGTGAACATAATAAACCTGGTGTGAATTAGTATGGCCTACTAGCCAAGCTACTGCTGGCGTTTCTGTTGCTACTAAGTATTGTATCTTAAGTGAAATTGAAAAGTCGTATTTTCTACTTTTTCTGATAAAAAGTAGACTGTTCGACTTATTTCGATTATAAACCAGTAGGGAAAGGCAAAAGTCGGGCGGAGCCGACCATATAATGCCCTACACGTAATAGCACTGATATCCAAATTTAGTCATACTTCAATTTTGCATACCTATTGAAATATAGAATTGAAACTTCTACGATTTTCTTAAGATTGTACGAAAATTGTGGCTTCTACAGCCTTAAAAGTCGAAATGATTAAAAGATATATATAGGAACTTTACTAAATCTGGTTCGATTTTGATGATATTTTTTGCATGTAGTGCGACGTCAAATAAAACACACCTTCAAAATTTTGTAAGGATGGGACCAAAACTGTGCCTTCTATAGCCTTAAAAGACCATATCGGATGAAAGCTATATATGGGAGCTATATATAAATTTGATCTGATTCTGATGAAATTTTGACATAAAGGGTGATTTTTTTGAGGTTAGGATTTTCATGCATTAGTATTTGACAGATCACGTGGGATTTCAGACATGGTGTCAAAGAGAAAGATGCTCAGTATGCTTTGACATTTCATCATGAATAGACTTACTAACGAGCAACGCTTGCAAATCATTGAATTTTATTACCAAAATCAGTGTTCGGTTCGAAATGTGTTCATTCACCGTAACGTTGCGTCCAACAGCATCTTTGAAAAAATACGGTCCAATGATTCCACCAGCGTACAAACCACACCAAACAGTGCATTTTTCGGGATGCATGGGCAGTTCTTGAACGGCTTCTGGTTGCTCTTCACTCCAAATGCGGCAATTTTGCTTATTTACGTAGCCATTCAACCAGAAATGAGCCTCATCGCTGAACAAAATTTGTCAAAATTTGAACACATTTCGAACCGAACACTGATTTTGGTAATAAAATTCAATGTTTTGCAAGCGTTGCTCGTTAGTAAGTCTATTCATGATGAAATGTCAAAGCATAGTGAGCATCTTTCTCTTTGACACCATGTCTGAAATCCCACGTGATCTGTCAAATACTAATGCATGAAAATCCTAACCTCAAAAAAATCACCCTTTACTAGGACGTCAAAAAAGCAAATTGTGCCAAATTAGGTAAAGATTGGACCAAAATTGTGCCCTCTACAGTCTTAAAAGACCATATCGGATGAAAGATATTTATGGGAACTATATATAAATCTGATCCGATTCTGATGAAATTCACTCACACATATTGGGACGTCACAAAAAACACTTTGTACCAAATTTGGACCAAAATTGTGCCTTCTGCAGCCTTAATAGGTCAAATCGGATGTAAGTTATATATGGGAGCTATATCTAAATTCGAATCGATTTATATGAAATTTTGCACACGTATTAAGACGTCACACATCTCATGCTAAATTTGGAAAAGATAGGACCAAAATTGTGGCTCCTACAGCTTTTTGCACTCATATTGGGACGTCGAAAGAAACACTCTGTGCTAATTTTTGTAAGGATAGGACCGAAATTGTGGCTTCTACAGCTTTAAAAGAGCACATCGGATGAAAGATATATATGGGAGCTATATCCTAAATCTGGACCGATTTTTTTCAAAATCAATAACGTTCGTTCATCAACCAAAAAAGAGACTTATGCTAAATTTTGTGAAAATCGGACAACAAATGCGACCTGCACCTTGATTACAAGAATACATGGACAGACAGACAGACGGACATAGCTAAATCGAATCAGGAAGAGATCCTAAGGCGATCGGTGTACTTATCAATGGGTCTACGACTCCCTCTTAGCATTGCAAACAAATGCACACAGTGGTGGTGCAGGGTATAAAAAATCGAATTTTCGACTTTTCGAATTTTCGACCACCATAGGATTGGGGTATACTAAAATAGTCATTCCGTTGGTAACACCTCGAAATATTGACGTAGGACCCCATAAAGAATATTTATTCTTAATTATCTCGACATTCTGAGTCGATCTACCCATGTCCGTTCGTTCGTCCGCCTGTCCAAATCCAAAATAAAGTAAGCTGCGTGAAATATCCCAAAGCTACTTTTTATACCCTCCACCATAAGATGGGGGGTATACTAATTTCGTCATTATGATTGTAACTACTCGAAATATTCGTCTGAGACCCCATAAAGTATATATATTCTTGATCGTCGTGAAATTTTATGTCGATCTAGCCATGTCCGTCCGTCTGTCTGTCGCTAACTTCCGAAGGAGTAAAGCTAGCCGCTTGAAATTTTGCACAAATACTTCTTATAAGTGTAGGTCGGTTTGTGTTGTAAATGGGCCATATCGGTCCATGTTTTGATATAGCTGCCATATAAACCGATCTTGGGTCTTGACTTCTTGAGCCTCTAGAGTGCGCAATTCTTATCCGATTGGGATGAAATTTAGCACGACGTGTTTTGTTATGATATCCAACAACTGCGCCAAGTATGATTCAAATCGGTTCATAACGTGATATAGTTGCCATATAAACCGATCTTGGGTCTTGACTTCTTGAGCCTCTACAGTGCGCAATTCTTATCCGATTGGGATGAAATTTTGCACGACGTGTTTTGTTATGATATCCAACAACTGTGCCTGGTATGGTTCAAATCGGTCTATAACCTTATATAGCTGTCATATAAACCGATCTTGGGTCTTGACTTCTTGAGCCTCTAGAGGGCGCAATTCTTATCCGATTGGAATGAATTTTGGCACGTAGTATTTTGTTATGATATCCAACAACTGTGCCAAATATGGTTCGAATCGGTTCATAACCTGATATAGCTGTCATATAAACAGATCTGGGGACTTGACTTCTTGAGCTTCTAGAGGGCGCAATTCCTATCCGATTTGGCTGAAATTTCGCAAGACGTTTTTTATTGTTACTTTCAACAACTGTGTCAAATAAAGTACAAGTCGGTTCATAACCTGATATAGCTGCCATATAAACCGATCTGGAATCTTGACTTCTTGAGCCTCTAGAGGTCGCAATTATTATCCGATTTGCCTGAAATTTTGTACGACGGATTCTTTCATGACCATCAACATACGTGTTTATTATGGTCTGAATCGGTCCATAGCCCGATACAGATCCCATACAAATCGTTCTCTCCATTTTACTTCGTGAGCTCCAATGGGCGCAATTCTTATACGAATTGGCTGAAATTTTACACAGGTCTCCAACATATAATTTAATTGTGGTCCGAACCGGACCATATCTTGATATCGGTCTAATAGCAGAGCAAATCTTTTCTTATATCCTTTTTTGCCTAAGAAGAGATGCCGGGAAAAGAACTCGACAAATGCGATCCATGGTGGAGGGTATATAAGATTCGGCCCGGCCGAACTTAGCACAGTTTTACTATTTTTTTTTTGGGGTGGGTAGTCCCTCAGACATTTCGTCCCAAATATGGATATAAATATCGTTCTCTAGTCTTAATTATCTTTAATTTGGGCCACCCCGAAACACTTGGCCTCAAAATTGGATACCAGATACGTTTACTACTCTCAAATACTTTTCATTTCATTTGTCATGATGGTTAATTGATCACCTATTTGAGGTGATTCTAGGAGGTAAAGTGGCACCTAGATACTTGTACACAAATGGTAGTGGCATACTCAGTAGATTTAGAATACGTTTCATTTGAATGCCATATAGCCATGATGGGCTTATATGTCTATTTGAGAGTTTTTTGAGATGGGTCGACCCCCTTTAGTTGAACTTCATTTTTATACCATATTCGAAATCTACTCCGCAATACTTTTCATTTAACCGGTTGCTGCTAAGAAAAGTCTACCAGGTCAGAATCAAAACAACTACAGCTGATCTAGCCGCCACGTGAAACATCTGTCAGTAAAAGGTGGAGGCCGAGACTACACAACATTAACCAATATAGAGCGTTCACACATCAAAACATTTCTAAAACCAGGCTCACACGTTAAGACGGCCTTCTTAAACTAAAGTACCAATTTTTTTTGTAACATTCGAAAAAAATACGTTATAAAACAAAACAAAATGAATACCCCGAAGAGAACACTACGGGAAACATCGCCAGAGGAAGCAACTGCTTTTAAAAGGACTGCCCTTGTAGGAAATATTGAGGTAAATGAATTAATGATTATGATGCAAAAATCTATGGAAGCAGTTATGGATGAAAAGATCAAAACTCTTTGTACAAAAACTGATGTTGAAGATCTTAAACAACACATAACAGATATTGACATTAAAGTTGAGAGTCTAAAAAACGAAAATCTGAAATTGAAGGAGGAAATAAATCAGCTTAAATTAGAAAGAGAAAAAGATCAACAACAAATAAGAAGATTAGTTGACCATGGAAGACGCAAAAATGTTATATTTAGGGGTCTAGTTAAAGAAGGTACCCCCATTAATTCTGTTCAGAATATATGCAAGAATGTACTAAAATTACCCAATGTACTAGTGACCACTGCTAGGGTAATACACACGGCTTCTAACAGCAAAATATCAGTTGTAGCCGAGATGCAAAATCAAGAAATGGCTGAATTAATACTCAAAAACACTGTGAAACTGGCAGGATCAACTGTAAAAATTGAAAGGGATCTAAATGAAAATCAACAGGTCGATCGAAAAGTTATGATGCAATTGAAAACTGACATTTTATTGAAAAGCAAAACTCACAGAGTGATGGTAAAAAATTCGTCTATTAAGATTGGTACGCAATGGATGTCGTGGAATAGCAACAAAATACTTGTCAGTGGAGATAAGAAAGCAGCAGATATACTGAAAGAACTATATGGAGAAATCATCGAAGACGTGAGTTTAAACTATCACCAATTGCTTCAAAAATCGAATCAAAAAAACTAATAAGAAACAATGTGTGTACCTTTAAAGACTTAGATATAAGTTATCCTATAAACATAAAAATATTGTCTTATAACATACATGGCCTAGCAAACAAGGTTCTATTTGCAGATTTCTTTGCCTATATAAAAACTATGGATATCGTTGCTTTACAAGAAACCCATGTCTGCGCTGATAGCTTTGAACGCTTTAAAATTTACTTCGGAGAGTTTGAGCAGAAATGGATACCAGCTACGAGACAAAGTAATTACGGAAGAGGTATAGGAGGATATTTTCTGGGAATCAAAAAGGATTTGCGGATAAAGGGTTTCAATAGTACATTCCAAACTATAGAGAATATGTGTGTTATTTGCATAAAAACTCAAAACACGGCATTCACTATTATACCTATCTATATGAGATCAGCAATGTGGGAAGAAACATACGAAATCGTAAAAAATGTAACCCGGCACAGTGAAGTTGTAAATCCAATAGTCATTGGAGATCTCAACGTCAGAATTGGGAACATGCAGATACTCCTAGATGAGGTATATAAAGAAGAATTTTCGGCAGGTTTTGAGAAAAGAAAGTCCAAGGATATTATTATAAATAACAGAGGAAGACAGTTTTTGGACCTGTGCTATGACTCTGGATTGTTTGTTATCAACGGTATGACGGCGGGTGATGAAAATGGAGAGTTTACGTTTGTTAGTGGCGTTGGCGAATCAGTTAACGATATATGTGCCGTCAGTCAAGATCTTTTGAAATTTGTAGAAAAATTTAATGTAGATGATAAAATGTGGTCAGACCACTTTCCAATAATTCTGACTCTGAAAATGCTTACAAAAGAGAACAAATCATAACTTTTACCTAAATTGCATTGGAACCCCAAAGGTTTAGCAAAATACCAATCCAAAGTATCATCAGTTTTACAAGATAGAAAACAAACAACAATATCGTTTACCTGCGGAGACATAGTAAAGATAATAAAAGAGGCTCACTATGATGTAAGTGTAAAAAGCCAAGAATTCACTCCAAAACAAAAATGGTTTAATATAACGTGCCATAAAACAAGAATACTTGTTCAGGCCACACTCAAGAAATACAGGGCCAACAGTAGCGAGGAAAATAGACTGGAGTATCGGGATCAAAGGCAAAAATATAAGGAAATCTGTCAAAAAGCTAAAGACTCTTACTATAAAATCATAGAAAGCAACCTAGAAAGAGTGCAAAATAGCAAAGAGTGGTGGAAAATTGCCAAAGAAATAAGAAACACGAACTACTATCAAGAAATTAAATCTTCTGCAGAAGATCTACAAACACACTTCAAAAATCTATTAAATCCTCACCAAGAGCAATCAGACATCCAATATGCACACAATTTGCAATTTTATCACGAGCTGGACACGCCAATAACACTGTCGGAAGTCAAAAAAGTTTTGAGTAAAACAAAAGACCATAAGGCTCCTGGCGAGGATAGAGTGCCATACGAATTTTTTAAAAATGCACCAAATGATCTATTGGCAGAAATTGTGAATACGTTCAATACCTTGTACGACTCCGGTTGTGTTGATGAATCATTACTCAGGACTATCATTTATCCAATTTTCAAAAAGGGGGATAGAACCTTGTCGTGCAACTATAGAGGTATTGCATTTATGAATTGTATTGCAAAAATAATGATGGGCATACTTAATGAAAGACTGTCACTATGGTCGGAGAAACATAAGATACTAAATGAGTATCAAGCAGGTTTTCGTAAAAATTATAGCACGTCTGACAATATTTATAACCTATCCTCAATCGTACATTTGAATTTCAGCCAAAAAAAGAAAACGTATGCTTTTTTCGTTGACTTTAAGGCGGCGTTCGATAACATTTCAAGGAAAGCGCTCATATTCAAACTGCAATCGATAGGCATGTCAACGAAAGCTGTAAGATTTATCGAAAACGTTTATAAAGACACAACATCAGCAGTGTGGACCGGAAATGAATTGTCGGAATACTTCAATACTTCGTCAGGTGTCAAACAAGGATGCCTACTCTCACCGCTATTATTTGCTCTGTACCTAAATGACCTGCATGACACTCTAGAAGGCGGAGTTAACCTAAATGGATTAAATGTAAGATTACTTCTATATGCCGATGACATCGTAATACTAGCCGATGAACCAAATGTGCTACAACAAATGATCTACAACTTGGAAGAGTATTGTAAACTATGGACAGTCGAAGTAAATTTAAATAAATCAAAAATTATGGTATTTAGAAAAGGTGGGAGAATAGCCAGAAATGAAAACTGGACATTTAAATCGAATCCTGTGACGATAACATCGGAATATTGTTATCTAGGAGTAACATTAACACCATCCATGAGCTTTAGCAAGCATGTTGAAAAAAGGAATCAAGCAGCAAAAACTAGTATAAATAGCACATGGAACGACTTTCTAAAAAAACAGGATGTACCACTTCAATCTAAGTGGAAACTCTTTCTAGCCGTTAGCAGATCAATACAATCATACGCTGCGCAAGTATGGGGTTACAAACACTTTGAGGAAGTTGACAAGCTGCAGACATATTTCATCAAGAGAATGCTTAATCTCCCAGATTGCATACCAACATACGCCATAATGCTAGAAACTTCCATCGAAAATGGACATATATTTACACTAGATTTAAACATAAGATATGTGTTTAAAACGCTATTTGAGTACGACGAATCTCGTCTACCATTTCTTCTTTCAAAGAAAATACTGCAGAACAAATTATCCTGGGTAAAACGCCTAAATGAAATGGGAGCGGAACATGATATTGAGTGGTCAATAAACAATCTGAACAAAACAACTTGGAAAGAAAACGGAACTAAACTGCTACAAGCACTAAGAGTAAAGAATTATAATATATATATGTCGAGAAAGCAGAGCACAAGTAGGATATACAGAAATTTAGATCCTATGCAAGGAGCAAACTATTTAAAAACATCATATAAGATCGAAGACATAAGATGCATACTACAGATCAGAACAGAAACAACGATTCTAAATGGTAATATATACAGGAACAATGGATCCGAAATATGTTCGCTCTGCAACACAATGGAGATAGAAAACGTGGAACACTTCATAGGCCGGTGCCCGGTGTTAAAAGAAATTAGGAAAATATATTTTAACAAGGAAATATTAACAGAAAACGAAGTAATAAGTCTTCTTGATGGCGCAGTTGTAGAATGGACACGGCTTGCAAAATACACCAAAATGGCTATGAGATACAGGCTAAATCTGATAAATGAATTCAACTATTAAACTGAATATTATCTGTATATATATGTATAACAATAGCAAAACCCCATATGCAGACTAACGACAATATGTCATGTCTTAGAGATTAATATTAAGTATTTATTTATATATTGTACAAAATCTTACCACACATTGTATACATAAAGAATTATGAAAATAAATACTACTACTACTACTACTACTACTACTACTACTTTTCATTTGAGCGCCAATATTGACATGAACGTTCAATATGGCTGTTTGGAGGAGTTTCGGGGTTGGAGCGGCCACCATGGTACTTGAACCCAGTTTTTAATATCGTATTCTACTCTATACCTTTCATTTGATACCCATATTGTCCCGATCGGCGCATTTTTGATTTTGGATAGTGTTTTCGGGTTTTCATGACTTTCTTTTTTAAAATGTCCATTTCGAGTTGTTTTTGGTACTTTTCCCTGTAAAGATAACTTTGGTAACTATTACAACTATAGCAAAAAAATAATAAGTAAAACCGTGGTAAGTTCGGACGGGCTGAATCTTATATACCCTCCAGCATAGATCGCATTTGTTTAGTTATTTGGCTGATATCCCTTTATAGACAAAACATGTAAAAAGGCATTAAGTTCGGCCGGGCCGAACTTTAGAATCCCACCACCTCGGGTATATATGAAAACCCCCTTTCGGCACAATCCGGTGAAGATTGGATAACTCCTGTGGTGGATGGTATAAAAAGTCGAAGCAGTCTAACTGAAACTAAATCCATTTAGTCTGTTTACGACTTTTTAATACCCACCACTGTCTGTCCATCCGTCTGTCTGTCTGTTGAAATACAGTTTTTAAAAAATTGAGATATTGCCCTGAAACTTTGCACAGGTTCTTTTGTTTGTCCATAGACAGGTTAAGTTCGAAGATGGGCTAACTCGGACTATATTTTGAAATAGCCCCCATATAGACCGATCGGCCGAGTTAAGGTCTTAGGCCCATAAAAGCCACATTTATTATTTTACTGAAATTTGGGTCGGCGAGTTTTGCTAGGCACCTCGACACCCTTGTTTTGGTTCAGATGGGTCCAGATTTTGATACAGCTGCTATATACACAGTTTTCTCGATTTAAAGGCTTGGCCCCATAAAAGGCGCATATATTATCCGATTTCGCTGAATATTTGCAGTGACTTATACTAGGCTTTTCGACATCTGTGTCCTATATTGTACAGATTGGTCTATATATGAATATAGATGCCAAAAAGACCAATATTTTGTTCTACACAATTGAACAGTGACTTGTATTTGTTAGACCACTTAATGTCTGTATCCAAATTGGACCATTTGTCGATAAAGTTGCTATGGGGGCAAAGACTATGCTTTATTCACCGGATTATGACGAAAGGTGGTTTACGTATATAAGCGAGGTGTTGGGTATCCAATGTTCGGCCCGACAGAACTAAATGCCTTTTTACTTTTTTTGCAATTTTTTCGACTTTTTAACTATTTTAAATTTCTTTGCACTTTTGACTTTTTTATATTTTTCGACTTTAAAGTCGATTATTCGACTTTTTTTAAACAGTAAAACCGAATTTCGATTTTTCGATTTATTTACACAAAAAGTCGAATATTCGTTTAATCGAAAGTCGACTATTAGATCCCTAGCTGCTACTCCCTAAAATGAAAAGGTAGGCTCTGGCCTATTTGTCAGTTTGTTTGCTCCGGAGATGTGTTGATGTGTGGTTACAATCTCAGTTTGTGGTTAAAATGTTATAATTTACTTTAAGTCTTGGATGTCTGCCAAAGCATTTGGAAAGCCAATGGGGCTGTGCATGGCTTATGTTGGATAACCAAAGCTGAATAATGATTCGTACAGAAGTTAAGAAACCATAGCTCTTGTTAAAATGTCCATTTGTTTTGCCTTAGCTAAAAGTTTTCGATGTATTTGCTTTATTAACGTATATTTACACGCACTCTTGGGCAAAGAGGATATTGTGCTGTATATGGGGAGTAGGAAGCGTTAATAGGTGCAGAAAAACACTAGGGGAAAAACTTTATATGGGAAATAACAAAAAAATTTTCAATAAATTCAGAGAAGTTACATATATTAAATAAGAAAAACCGAATAAGATATTAATTATAGAGTATGAGAAGGATTTTGGAATTGGAACAAAGATTATATTTATATGGGAGCTATATCAGGTTATAGACTGATTTGGACCGTACTTAGCACAGTTGTTGAAAACGGAACACCACAAAAAATGCAAAATCGGACAAATATCGCGGCTTGTAAGAGCTCAGGAAGTTAAATGGGGAGATCGGTTTATGCGGGAGCTATACCCAAATTTAAACCGATATGGCCCGTTGGCAATCCTCAATGACCTACATCTGTGCAAATTCAAAAGCTGCTAGCATGACGCCAGATAGACGGACGAACGGACGGACATGGCTAGATCGACTCAGAATATCGAGACGATCAAGAATATAAATATATACATTGTGGGGTCCTAGATCAGTAGTTCGAGGTGTTACAAACGGTATGACTAGATTAGTATACCCCCATTCTATGATGGTGGGTATTATGAGTAAAAATAGTCTGTGGGAAACATCACCTCACTAATGATGCTATTCTTGACGAAATTTAGGGGCCCGCCAAAAGGCGTCCAGACAATCTGGGGCCTTGAAATTCTGCACACGTTCTCGCTAGCACCTCAGCTCTAACAATTCCAAATTTCTCACGCTGCATATTTTTATACCCACTACCATTGGAAGGGGGTATACTATTGTAATTTCCTCATTCTGTTTGTAACTCCTAAATATTCGTCTAAGACCCCATACCTCATTGATCGTCATGACATTTTAAGTCGATCTAGCCATGTCCGTCCTTCTGTCAGCCCGTCCGTCTATTAAAAGCACGCTAACTTTCGAAGTAGTAAAGCTAGCCGCTTGAAATTTTGCACAAATACTTCTTATTAGTGCAGGTCGGTTGGGATTGTAAATGGATCATATGGGTCCGCAGATCTAGGATCTTGACTTCTTGAGTCACTAGAGGGCGCAATTCTTATCCGATTTGGCTGAAATTTTGCATAAGGTGTTTTGTTATAGTTTACAATAAATGTGTGAAGTGTGGTTGAAATCGGTCTATTACCTGATATAGCTGTCATATTATCCGATCTGGGGTCTTGACTTCTTGAGCATCTAGAGGGCTCAATTATTATGACTTTCAACTACTGTACTAAGTATGGTTTAAATCGATTTATAACCTGATATAGCTGCCATATAATCCGACCTTGAATCATGATTCTTGGGCCACCAGAGCGATTTATCCGATTTGTCTTAAATTTTGTACAACTTCTTCGGGCTATAGCCTGATACAGCTCATTCATAAACTTATCTCCCTTTTTTACCTATTGAGCCCCTAAAGGACTAAAATTGAAAATTTGCCCAGATACTTTATATTGATGTAGGTCGTTAGAGATTGCAAACGGGCCATATCGGTTCAGATTTTGATATAGCTTTCATACAAACCGATCTCCCGATTTGACTTCTTGAGCCCATGGAAGCCAACATTTTTCCGATTTGGCTGAAAATTTGCACATTGTGTTTTGCTTTGACTTTTAACATTAGTGCCGAGTATAGTCCAAATCGGTGAAGCAGCTGATATAGCTCCCATATAAATTGATATCCCGATTTGACTTCTTGAGTCCATGGAAGCCACAATTTTTGTCCGATTTGGCTGAAATTTTGCAAATGGTATTCTGTTATGACTCTTAATAACGGAGCTTAGTACGGTCTAAATCATTCTATAACCTGATATAGCTCCCATATAAACCGATCTGCCATATAAACCGATTTGACTTCCTAAGCCGCTGAAAGCCGCAATTTGTATTTGATTGAGCAGAAATATGGTACATGGTGTTCTGTTATGATTCCCAACACCTTTGCCAAGTGTGGTTCAAATCGGTCAAGAACATGATATAGCTCCCATATAAACCGATCTCCCGATTTGATTTCTTGAGTCCTTACAAGCCGTAATTTTTTTCCGATTTGGCTGAAATTTTGCATATCGTGTTTTGTTATGACTCTCAATAGCTGCGCCAAGTACGGTCCAAGTAGGTTATGCGATACTCTGTTACGACTTCGAACAACTGTGCCAAGTACGGTCCAAATCAGTCTATAACCTCATGTAGCTCCCACATAAACCGGTTTCTGGATTATCCTTGTTCGGTTCCTAGAAACTTTAATATTTGCTGGTTTGACAGAAGTGTGGTATGTAGAATAAAATTATGCCCTTCAACTAAATTTAGTTTAGTTCGGTCCGGCTGAACTTATAACGCTTTTGCATGTTTCTTTTTAAAGAATTCGAAATATTGATCTACGACCCCAAATTGTATATTGGTGATCGTTGTGACTTTGTAAGTCGATCTAGCCATGTCCGTCCATCCGTCTGTCCGTTCGTCTGTCCATCTGTTCAAATCATGATAGCGATTGAAAGCGATTTTTTAATGATGAAGGTCGTTGATGATTGCAATTGGGCCATATCGGTTTAGATTTGGATTTAGCTGCCATATAAAAGAGCTGCCATTCAACTTAACGATTGAGTTGAAATTTAGCATGTGGTGTTCTGTTTCGACTTTCAACAATCGTGTAAAATACAATACAAACTTGATACAGCTCCCATATGAATCTCCGAATTGGACTTCTTGAGCCCGTAGAAGCTGCAATTTTTTCCTGATTGAGCTGACATTTTCAACGAATTGTTCTTTTACGACCTACAAAAACCATGTCAAATATTGTCGGAACCAAATACAAACCGATATCCCGCTTCGATATCTTGAGCCCCTAGAAGCCGCAGTTGTTATCAGATTGTACTAAAATTTTGCACATGTTTCGTTTTCCCCTCTTAATGCTGGCGACATTTATGAGGTACAATGCCATGTAAAACTTCCCTCCAAAGAGGTGTCGCACTGCGGCACGCCGTTCGGACTCGGCTATAAAAAGGAGGCCCCTTATCATTGAGTTTAAAACTTGAATCGGACTGCACTCATTGATATGTGAGAAGTTTGCCCCTGTTCCTTAGTGGATTAATGTGGATGTTAATGGGCAAAATTTGCAATGTTTCGTTATACTAGTTTAAAGTTTAAGCTCAAAGATAAGGGGCCTCCTTTTTATGCCGAGTCCGAACGGCGTGCCGCAAAGCGACACTTCTTGATAGAGAAGTTATAGCATGGCGGGAAGCCTTACAAATGTAGCTAGCATTAGTAAGGGGATAACCACCGCTGAACATTTTGTTGATGTTCACGCCGGGATTTGCACCCAGACGATCGGCGTCAAAGGCGGACATGCTAACCTCTGCACCACGGTGGCGCAATTGTGTCAAGTATGGTAATAATAGGTTTATAATTTCAATTCTTGTCTGATTTGTTAGAAATTTGCTATATAGAAATTTTAGGCAAAATCCATGATGGTGGTTCCCAAGATTTGACCCGGCCGAACTTAGCAATTTTTTATTACGTGCTATTTTTCTAAACTTTTTTCATATTCTCACTCATAATTCCTTCCCCTACTTAGTTTCCTTGCGATTGGCTTAAAGTTTTTCTGGTGTTGATGGCCATGATAGATATTTGTGGCAAACCAGTATGAGTCTATGCGACTGTCTGCCTGCCTATTGGTTGTGTTCTTTTGTTGTTTTATTTTTGACAAACGTCTTTCCAAAGTGCATTTGTTATTATTATTGCGTAGCCACGGATTAAGAGTTGTCTAAATTTGCGGTTACTCATCATAAAATTATCTATCATGGCCATTCATCTATTTCCCTATAAATTTGCTATGTGCTATTTTTAGTTAGGTGCCCAAGAAAATTATGAGAGTTTGGGATTAGTTTCTGGTAATGTCGTTATATTTGAAGAGTTGTAGTTCTATTACATTTTGTAAGTGAAGCATGGTGTGGTTGACCGATATGTTGCATTACATGGGCTATCAGTTAAAGAAAATAGAAATTTCTTAAGGTCCAAACCAATGAAGTTAAGACAAAACAAGTAAAAAGGCATTAAGTTCGGCTGGGCCGAACTTTAGATACCCACCACCTCGGGTATACATGTGAATCGCATTTCGTCACAATCCGGACATGGAGTAGTCTAATATATATGTCACTATTCAATTTTGTAGAACAAAACATTGGTCTTTTTGGCAGACATATCCAATTAGAAACCGATCTGAACCATATTAAGGTCGGATATCGCGAGGCTCAGAAAAACTCACTGTTTCAAATTTCAGCGAAATCGGATAATAAATAAAGCTTTTATGGGGTTCAGTCCCCTTATCGGCAGATCGGTCTATATGGCAGCTATATCTAAATATAGTCCGATCTGAACCATGTTTGGGTCGGATGTTGGGAGGTCTTAACCTACTCACTGTTTAAAATTTCATGGAAATCGGGTAATAAATAAAGCTTTTATTGGCTTCAGACCCCTTATCGGCAGTCCGATATAGTCCGATCTGAACCATATTTAGTTTAGGTATCAGGAGGGTAACAATAACTCACTGTTTCAAATGTTAGCGAAATCGGTGAAAAAATAAAGCTTTTATGGGTTTCAGACCCTTTATCGACAGATCGGTCTATATGACAGCAGTATCTAAATATAGTCTTATCTGTACCATATTTGGGTCATTTGTTGGGAGGCTTAAAATTGCGCACTATTCCAAATTTCAATGAAATCGCACAAAAAATAAAGCTTTTATGGCCATCAGACCATTTATCGGGAGATCGTTCTATATGGCATCTATATTTAAATATAGTCCGATCTGAACCATATTTACGTCAGATGTCGGGTGGCTTAAATAACCCACTTTTGCAAATTTCAGCGAATCCGATCTAAACCATATTAAGGTCCGATGCCGGGAGGCTTACAATAACCCACTGTTTTAAATCTCAGTGAAATCGGGTGGTAAATAAAGCTTTTGTGGCCTTCAGACCCTTTATCGGGAGATCGATCTGTATGGTAGCTATATCTAAATATAGTCCGATCTGAACCATATTTTGGTTTTTTTTTTTTTTTTTTTTTTTTTATTTTATTCGTTATAAATCTTATATATACAATAATTCAAAATTATGTTGGTGCCTCAGCGCCAAAAAGGCATTAAAGAGGCTAGTTGGCAAAAAACATTACTTCATATTGTATTTATAGTAATTTTAATATTGTAAACTTTTTTTCTTAAATTATTTACGTATATACAATTAGTAACAATCATAGCTTGTGTACTGTCTTAAACAAATTCATCAACATGAGATAATAAATATTCCTTCAATTTGCGTTTAAAGATTTGGATACTATTGTATTCATTA
Organism: Stomoxys calcitrans; assembly: GCF_963082655.1. NCBI lineage: Eukaryota > Metazoa > Arthropoda > Insecta > Diptera > Muscidae > Stomoxys > Stomoxys calcitrans. The sequence continues at coordinate 18,480,950 of NC_081552.1, read as the reverse complement.
AAAATTTGTGGTAAGGCATTGAATGCGTGGCAACCAGCATACTCAATACGTTGTTTAGTCGTCTCAGTACGGCATAATACAACTCTTAGCTGCTGATTATTCCGAGTATTGAAACTTGATTGATTTCGTGTAAAAAGAAGTGTGTGGTGTCCAATGTTTTTAAGGCATTTATAGACATATAATAGAACTTGGAATCTATATCTACAATATATTGGCATAACCGATGGGAAAATATCATGATAGAGACTAGACGTGGAATGCCTTATATCCAGATTAGCCACTGCTTTCAGAGATCTATTTTGAAGACGCTGGAGTGATTTCAAAGCCGTATTGTTCTTGTGGGCGTATATGATGGCCAAATAATTAAGATGACTTCCAATTAAACTTTGATAGATTAAAAATTTAGTTCGAGTATCAAATTTGTTCTTGAATTTATATAATAAGCCAAGAGCCGGCGATATCTTTAACTTTAGATGCCGGATATGTTCATCCCAGGCTAAATTCGACTGCAAGTGTAATCCTAAGTACTTGATTGTGCTTACTTCCTTGATTTCTTTTCCACCAATATTTAGGCTGAATTGCGAATTAAAATGTCTGAGTGGTCTGAAGCGCATTATCTTAGTTTTAGACTCGTTAAGAAATAGTTTATTTACTCGCATATATTCACATATTAACGAAGCGTCCCGTTCCATGTAAGACTTTACAACAGCTTCAGATTTGTATGGGTAAAAAACACATATGTCATCTGCATACATAAATAATTTTCCGGTTAGTTCCAAATTGACAAGATCATTCATATATATAATGAACAATAAGGGGCCCAACGTACTTCCTTGAGGTACGCCATGTTTCGCCGAAATCATTGAACTTTTACATTCATTGATCTGAACAAATTGCTTGCGATTCTCCAAATATGATTTAAAAAGTGAAAGCTCATTACCGCGAACTCCATAATTTCTTAGTTTTTGTACCATTATATCATGATCGATCATGTCAAATGCTTTTGTCAAGTCAAAGAAAATCCCAGCCACGCCGTTATAACCTTCATCTAAAAGTTTGCATATATAGTTGATTACATTTATTGTTGCTTCCTCGGTACCACAGCCTCTCCGAAAACCGTATTGGCTAGGATTAAGCAAACTATTTTGTTCGAAGTATGCAGACAATTGTCGATAAAGGATTTTCTCAAATACGTTGTTTACAGACGACAGAACTGAAATCGGGCGAAAACTAGACATTGCTGTTGGCGATCTTTCCTTTGGTATAGGTACGATTTTATGAATTTTCAAAATTTCTGGATATTCACCGGTATTCAACATGGTGTTAAAAATATTAACTAACTGTGGCACAATACTGCTACTACATTCCTTTAGGATTTTAGGGGATACGTTGTCATGCCCACAACTTTTACTCAGTGATAGACCCGATACTATAACGTACATCTCATGTGCAGTTGTTTGATTGATTTCAAATACAGTTCCACATCTACGAACAGTTCTCAAGGAGTTAAAATGATCCATAGGCAAAATTTCTATACCCCGCTTAAGATTTTCGACAGATTTTGCAAAGTATTTGTTCAACATTTCTGCCTTATCCAAATTGTTCACTACGGCAACTCCATCTTCATCAAAAATATTTACACAACTCTTAGAGCTCCTCCCAAGCGTATCATTTAGAAATCTCCAAGTCCTTTTAGGATCGTTTTGAAAGTTTGTTAGATTGCTTTCGTAATAATTGTTCATGGAGAATTTCTGTGACTTATTTATTACTTTACTTATTCTTCTCAGCATACTTTTCAAAGTTTCACAGCTAGGATTTTTCCTTCTTTGTTTTAAAAGTCGGTTTTTATATGCTATCAAATTATGTAGGTTCCCATTAATCCAGGGAGTTAGTTTATTTTTCAAAATATTATTCTTGTTCTTGGTAAAAGTTGACGCTTCAGTTGCCACTTTTATACAGTTCAACAAATTTTCTGTATCAACGGAACAGTTTCCGGTATTTTGAAGAATATCTAAGTCGGTTTCCAACTGTTCTTTCAAAAGGTCAAAATCACACACTGCAACACTCTTACGCTCAACTTCTTTCAGTTTAACCCGAACATCTACAGCAATGTGTATCAGGTTATGATCAGAGAGGTTGCATTCTATCGAATCAATTGCCATCGGCCTTAAAATGTTACTGTAGACATGATCAAGACATGAACTACTTAGTGGCCTAGTAATCAAATTGTGACAATTTTGAAAATCGTAAGCCGACAACGTATAAAGAATATCAGAAAACTCATTTACTTCCAGACCGTCAATATTAGCATCTCCAACGAATATACTTGGGGTCCTTCCATAACGTTCAAGATAATCATCCAAAAACTCTAAAAAGAATTGACCATTACATTTAGGAGATTTATAAAAACTCATAAGCGTGATTGGTTTACGGTCCACCTTAATGTCATCAAGACGAACAACAATGTAGTCTATGAAGTCACCAGTTTTATTTTCAACTTCTTTGAAACATATTTCCTCACGGATAAATAACGATGTACCGCCGTAACCGTCTGATCGACAACAATGTATTGATTTGTACCCTGGTAAATTATAAATTTGGACCACATTCTCTTTGAACCACGTTTCTTGCACTGCAATTACTGCAGGTAGTACAGGTAATGTTGATAATAATTTTTTAAATTTATTAAATTTTGTAATTGATGAAATGCTTCTAATATTTATAGAGACCATTTTAAACAAATTTGTATTCAAAAGTTCTTTGCTATTAAATGTGTTTATATTAAAATAGTAATTATTATTCATAATTCTATAAAAATTGATACTAATTACAAGCTCATAGGCAAAGTTAAATAAAAGGAAAAAAAAAAGAAATTAATTGAAATTAGGATGGTGATTGATAATCATTATCCGAATGCTCTTCAAATTGGGACTCCTTGCGTGATCTACTTTGCTGTTTTGGATATGTTGCTGCTTCCGAGAGCAAATTATCAACATCAGCTTCACTTTTCAATAGCCTTGGCTTAGACAATTCACCTCTCTTGGCAAAGACTTTACTTCCGCTGGTGTAAACAGACCGAAATCCAATATTTTTTAAAACTTTAGCATATTTAAACAAGTTCAAAGTCTCACGGCTTAAATAGTCATTGACATATACTTTCTTTGTTTCTTCCTTCTCCTTAAGTTTTGGTTTTATTGTCATTAAATCAGTCTTAGCTTTCCTCGAATTAAATTTAATTACAACTGATTGACTATTACCATTATTTCGCCTTAAAAAATATGCATCAGCTATTGCCTGCGGTTGCAAAGTTACACCAGCATCAGAAGACAACTTCATAACCGCCTCAACAGCTGACTCGTTTTCGCTCACCTTCATTCCAGTAACCAAACAGTCATTTAACACTCTTTGATCGTTAATATACTTCATTGATTCCTTCATTGTATTAATTTCTGCCTTTAGCATCTTATTCTCCTTTTGTACTGCTTCTATTTTCTTTTTATTATCTGCAACACCTCTCAAAATATCGTCATATTGTTTTGACATGAAATTCATTGCCTCTCTCATTTCACCCAGCTGAGTTTTCAACTCCATCCTCATAGCACTTAACTCAGCTGTAACAAGACTACTGCCGCTGTCGTTGGCATTGTTGTTATTGTTGCTTACGTTGGGCACACAAAAATCACAAAAAAAATCTTCGTCTTCGTGGGCAAGCAAATGATTGAACTGTCGTTTGTTTAGGCGAGTACAAACAACATGAAATGATTTGTTGCATTTATCGCAATCTATGCTTCCTTCATTTTCTTGCACAGTCAGTTCGCACTGGCCGCATATAATTTTTTTGTTATTAACACTGCGTCTGCTTGTTGCTGGCATTTTTTAATAAATTCACAGCCACTTAATATTGTTGAAACCAAATATTCTTAACAGAATCAAAAAACGTCTTTAATTGTAGGAATATTTAAAAATTAAAATCCAACGACGGGAATGAGCAAAAAAAACTTGACTTTACACAGGCAGGGTTGCCAGATTTCGGGAAGCCTTAAACTACTCACCGCTTCCAATTTCAGCTAAATCGGATGAAAAGTAAAGTTTTTATGGGCATTAGACTCTTTATCGGAAAATCGGTATATATAGCAGCTATATCCAAACATGGTTTGATTTGGTCCGCTCAAGAACTTAACCATCAAAATACGCATCAAAAATACGTATCTGTGCCAAATTTCAGCTCAATATCTTAATTTTTGAAGGCTTTAGAGTGATTACAACAGACGGACAGACACACGGACATCGTTAAATCGTCTTAGAATTTTACGACGATCCGAAATATATGTACTTTGTAGGGTCGAAAATTGATATTTCGATGTGTTGCAAACGGAATGACTAAATGAATAGGGGGTATATTCATTTAGTATACTCACTATCCTACGGTGGTGGATACAAAAATAAATTGTAAACAAGTAAAATGTATACAAAACAAGTAAACAGGTGTTAAGTTCGACCGGGCCGAACTTTGGATACCCACCACCTCGGGTATATATGTAAACCACCTTTCATCAAAATTCGGTGAAAATTTCATACTTTATGTCCCATATCAGTTATATCAAAATATGTTCCGATTTGGACCAAATACTAATAAGTACAGTAGCTATATTTAAAAATAAACCGATCTGAACCATATACGACACGGATGTTGAAAAGCCTAACATAAGTCACTGCATCAAATTTCAGTGAAATCGGATTATAAATGCGCCTTCTATGGGGCCAAGACTTCAAATCGAGGTATAGGTCTACATTGCAGCTATATCCAAATCTGGACCGATTAGGGCCAAGTTGCACAAAAATATCGAAGAGCCTAACACAAAGCACTGTCAAATTTCAGCGACATCGGACAACAAATGCGTCTTTTATGGGCCCAAGACCTAAAACCTAGATATCGGTCTATATGGCAGCTATATCCAAATCTGCACCGATCTGTGCGATATTGCAGAAGTATGTCAAGGGGCTTAACTTAATTCACTGTCCTAAATTTAGGCGACATCGGACAATAGATGAGCATTTTATGGGCCCAGAACCTTAAATCAAGAAATCGGTCTATATGGCAGCTATATCCAAATCTGAACCGGTTTGGGCCAAATTGAAGAAAGATATCGAAGGGCCTAAGACAACTCACTGTCCCAAACTTCAGCAAAATCGGATAATAAATGTGGCTTTTATGGGCCTAAGACCCTAAATCGGAGGATCGTTCTATATGGCAGCTATATCCAAATCTGGACCGATCTGGGCCAAATTGACGAAGGATATTGACGGGCCTAACACAATTCACTGTTACGAATTTCATCAAAATCGGATAATAAATGTGGCTTTTGTGGGTCTAAGACCCTAAATTTAAGGATCGGTCTATATGGCAGCTATATCCAAATCTGAACCGATCTGGTCCAAATTAACGAAGGATGTCGAAGGGCCTAACACAACTCACTGTCCCAAACTTCAGCAAAATCGGATAATAAATGTGGCTTTTATGGGCCTTAGACCCTAAATCGAAGGATCAGTCTATATGGCAGCTATATCCAAATCTGGACCGATCTGAGCCAAATTGACGATGGATGTCGTAGGTCCCAACACAACTCACTGTCCCAAATTTCAGCGAAATCGGATAATAAATGTGGCTTTTGTGGGCCAAAGACCCTAAATCGGCGGATCGGTCTATATGGGGGCTATATCAAGATATAGTCCGATATAGCCCATCTTCAAACTTAACCTGGTTATGGACAAAAAAAGAACCTGTGCAAAATTTCAGCTCAATATCTCTATTTTTATGCCTAGATCGTCTTAGATTTTTATAGATATTTCGATGTGTTGCAAACAGAATGACAAAATGAATATACCCCCATCATTCGGTGGTGGGTATAAATAGTGTATACAAAATAAATCTGGTTGAAGGGCATAATTTTATTTAGCATACCAAACTTCGGCCAAACTAGCAAAAATTAAACCTTTTAGAAATCGAACAAAGCTTTGCTAAGTCCAAATTGGTCTTTAACCTGATACAGCTCCCACATAAACCGATCTCCCGATTTGACTCCTTGAGTCCTTATAAGCCGCAATTTTTGTTCGATTTGGCTGTTATGTTATGGCTGTTCTGCTATGGCTGTTATGTTATGACTGTTCTGCTATGACTTTCAACAACTGTGCCAAGTACGGTGTAAATCAGTCTGTAACCTGATTTAGCTTTTATGCAAACCGGTCTATCAATGATCCTTATTCGGTTCCTAGAAGCTTTAATTTTTGCTGGTTTGACAGAAGTTTGGTATGTAATGCCCTTCAACTAAATTTATTTATTTTGTATAAATTTTTAGCAGAATCCTTGGTGTGGGGTTATCAAGATTCGCCCCGGCCGAACTTAGCACGCTTTTATATGTTTCCGTTTAAATGATGCACCCATTGTTTTATCGTTTGTCAAGGCTTTTTCTTTAAATACAATAGATAGTGTTCTTAATTTTGTGCATGTGTCTGCTTGGGTAGAAAGGTTAAAAGCATTCTCAATATTCATTTGGTAACCCTCCACCATCTATGATCAAACCAAATAAAGAACAAAATAATTTGTTGGTCCTTGTACGCAGGAAATAATCAAATCAATTCACATATACATTTACATTAACGTAAATAATGTATGTGTATGCCGAGGTATGCATATGTACCCTGCAAACATTTTCTATCGTACGAGTCTCTAAATCTTCACTCAAGAAAGAGGAAAACCATCTCAGACGACATCACTTTTATACCTACCGCAATAGAATGGGGGTATACTAATTAAGTCGTTGGCTGAAATGTTGCATACGGTGATCGGTATATAACCTGATAGCACGCTTTCACTTGCTTTGTCTAATTAGTGTCCCGGTACGGGGGAAACGTGCCACTTGGCGATATATCCCAAAGAGAGACTAAACAAGTAAAAGCGTGCTAAGTTCGGCCGAGCCGAACTTTAAAGGAGGAGGCAAAAAAAAGGATATAAGAAAAGATTTGCTCTGCTATTAGAGCGAGACCTGGAGACCTGTGTATAATGTCAGCCAATTCTAATAAGAATTGCGCTCTTTGTGAGCTCAAAAAGTAAAATAGAGAGATCGATTTATATGGGAGCTGTATCGGGCTATGGACCGATTCAGACCATAATAAACACGTATGTTGATGGTCATGAAAGAATCCGTCGTACAAAATTTCAGGCAAATCGGATAATAATTGCGACCTCTAGAGGCTCAAGAAGTCAAGATCCCAGATCGGTTTATATGGCAGCTATATCAGGTTATGAACCGACTTGTACTTTATTTGACACAGTTGTTGAAAGTAACAATAAAAAACGTCTTGCGAAATTTCAGCCAAATCGGATAGGAATTGCGCCCTCTAGAGGCTCAAGAAGTCAAGACCCAAGATCGGTTTATATGGCAGCTATATAAGGTTATAGACCGATTTAAACCATACTTGGCACAGTTGTTGGATATCGTAACAAAACACGTCGTGCTAAATTTCATTCCAATCGGATAAGAATTGCGCACTCTAGAGGCTCAAGAAGTCAAGACCCCAGATCGGTTTATATGGCAGCTATATCAGGTTATGGACCGATTTGAACCATACTTGGCACAGTTGTTGGATATAATAACGAAACACGTCGTGCAAAATTTCATCCCAATCGGATAAGAATTGCGCACTCTAGAGGCTCAAGAAGTCAAGACCCCAGATCGGTTTATATGGCAGCTATATAAGGTTATGGACCGATTTGAACCGTACTTGGCACAGTTGTTGGATATCGTAACAAAACACGTCGTGCAAAATTTCATTCCAATCGGATAAGAATTGCGCTCTCTAGAGGCTCAAGAAATCAAGACCCAAGATCGGTTTATATGACAGCTATATCAGGTTATAAACCGATTTGAAGCATACTTGGCACAGTTGTTGGATATCATAACAAAACACGTCGTGCAAAATTTCATCCCAATCGGATAAGAATTGCGCACTCTAGAGGCTCAAGAAGTCAAGACCCAAGATCGGTTTATATGACAGCTATATCAGGTTATAAACCGATTTGAACCATACATAGCACAGTTGTTGGATATCATAACAAAACACGTTGTGCAAAATTTCATCCCAATCGGATAAGAATTGCGCTCTCTAAAGGCTCAAGAAGTCAAGACCCAAGATCGGTTTATATGACAGCTATATCAGGTTATGAACCGATTTGAACCATACTTGGCACAGTTGTTGGATATAATAACGAAACACGTCGTGCAAAATTTCATTCCAATCGGATAAGAATTGCGCCCTCTAGAGGCTCAAGAAGTCAAGACCCAAGATCGGTTTATATGACAGCTATATCAGGTTATAAACCGATTTGAACCATACTTGGCACAGTTGTTGGATATCATAACAAAACACGTCGTGCAAAATTTCATTCCAATCGGATAAGAATTGCGCACTCTAGAGGCTCATGAAAATCAAGACCCAAGATCGGTTTATATGGCAGCTATATCAAAACATGGACCGATATGGCCCATTTACAATACCAATCGACCAACACTAATAAGAAGTATTTGTGCAAAATTTCAAGCGGCTAGCTTTCCTCCTTCGGAAGTTAGCGTGCTTTCGACAGACAGACGGACGGACGGACGGACATGGCTAGATCGACATAAAATTTCACGACGATCAAGAATATATATACTTTATGGGGTCTCAGACGAATATTTCGAGTAGTTACAAACAGAATGACGAAATTAGTATACCCCCCATCCTATGGTGGAGGGTATAAAAAGGGACTACAAACAGTTTAAAATTTGATTAAGTGCGTCATTAATAGAATAAGAGTAATTTCTTTTTTTTCCAAGTTTTTTCTGCTCTTAAAGGCGAATATGATTCTTATACCCACCACCATAGGATGAGGGTTTACTAATCTAGTCATTTCGTTTGTGACACCTCGAAATATTGATCTCAAGAACACATAAATTATATATGGTCTGGATAGTGTCGACATTCTGAGTAGAACTAGCTTAGTCCGTCTGTCTGTCGAAATCACGATAGCGGTCGATTGGACTGAAATTTGTAACAAAGACATGTGTTATGACTTTCAACAACCATGCCAAGTACGATCAGAATTGGTCTATAAACAGATAAAGCCCCCATATAAACCGCTCCCGGGATTGGACTTATTGAGCCCTTTGAAGCCTCAATTTATATCCGCTTTGGCTGAAATTTGTAACAAAGATTATGTTGTGATTTTCAACATCCATGCCACGTAGATCAGAATCGGTCTAAAAAAAAATATAGCCCCCATTAGACCGATCCCCGGATTTGCTTCTTGAGCCCCTAGAAGAGCTTCTATATAAACCGGTCTGCCGATTAAACTTCTAGAGCCCCTGGAGGCCGCAACTTTTGTCCGATTTCGCTGAAGTTTGGCATGTATTGTCCTTTACGGTTTAGTACGGTCCAAATCGGTCTATAACCTGATGTAGCTCCCATATAAACCGATCTCCCGATTTGACTTTTTGAGCCCTTACAGGCTGCAATTTTCGTCAGATTTGGCTGAAATTGAGCATGTAGTGTTTTGTTATGACTTCCAACTACTGTGCCAAATACGGTCCTAATCAGTCTATGACATGATATAGATCCTATGTAAGCCAGTGTCTCGCTCATTCTTGTTCGGTTCCTAGGAGCTTATAGGAGCAGAATAAAATTATAGCCTTCAACCAAATAGATTTTGTATACATTTTTAGCAGTATCCATAGAGGTGGGTTCCCAAGACTCGGCCCGGCCTAACCTAGCACGCTTTTACTTGTTATACCCTACACCACCACTGTGATACAGGGTATTATAGATTTGTACATTTGTTGCAATGATTAGAATGAGAAAAGCTAGACCCATCGATAAGTGTACGGATCGGCATAGAACCACTTCCTGATTCGATTAGCTATGTTCGTCTGTCTGTCTGTCCATGTATTCTTATAATCAAGGTGCAGATCGCATTTATTTTCCGATTATCACAAAATTTTGCATAAGTCTCTTTTTTGGTCCAAGGACAAACGCTATTGATTTTGAAAAAAAATCGGTCCAGATTTAGATATAGCTCCCATATATATCTTTCATTCGATGTGCCCTTTAAAACTGCAGAAGCCACAATTTTGGCCCTATCCTTACGAAATTTGGCACAATGTGTTTTTGTTTATGTCCCAATGTGTGTGTAAAATTTCATTGAAATCGGTTCGGAACTAGATATAGCTCCCATATATATCTATCATCCGATATGCCCTTTTAAAGCTGTAGTAGCCACAACTTTTGGTCCGATCTTTACAAAATTTAGCATGAGATGTTTCGTGTGACGTCTTAATACGTGTGCAAAATTTCATCTAAATGGGTTCAGATTTAGATATAGCTCCCATATATAACTTTCACCCGATTTGACCTATTAAGGCTGCATTAGGCACAATTTTAATCCGATCATAATCAAATTTGGCACGAAGTGCTTTCTGTGACGTGCGAATATGTGTGTGTAAAATTTTATCAGAATCGGATCAGATTTATATATAGCTCCCATATATATCTTTCATCCGATATGGTCTTTTAACGCTGTAGAAAACACAATTTTGGTCCGATCATTACCAAATTTGGCACGAAGTGCTTTTTTTGACCTGCAAAATTTAATCAGAATCGGATCAGATTTATGTATAGCTCCCATATATATCTTTCGTCCGATATGCCCTTTTAAAGCTGTGGTAGCCACAATTTTGGTCCCATCCTTACAAAGTTTTGCAGGAGATGTTTTATTTGACGTCGCACTACTTGCAAAAAAATGTCATCAAAACCGAACCAGATTAAGGTAATGTTCCCATATATATTTTTAATGCGTTTCGACTTGTTAGGCTATAGAAGCCACAATTTTCGTACCGTCATAAGAAAATCGTACAAAGTTCTATTCGATATTTCAATAGGTATGCAAAATTAAAGTCTGACTAGATTTGGATATAAGTGCTATATATCAAAAGTTTTACGTAGACTCGGTGGTATAGTCGACTCCGCCCGACTTTTGCCTTTTCTTACTGGTTTTTGAATAATTTTGGTCTCAATAAGTCATTTCGAGATATCGGTACTTAAAGGGGCCTAAATCACCATATTGACCGATTCGGATAAAACTTGACACTGATGTAAGTCATATTATAGGTTTTTGGCTCATTATAGTGTTTTTGGCCTAATTTTAGCCATATCGGATGAAAATTGAGGCTTTCAAGGGCTCAAGAAGTCAAATCCATGGATCGGCTTATATGGGGACTATGTCTGTTTATTAACTGATTGAGTTGGAAGTCTGAACTCAAGTCTCTGTTCCAAATTTCAGCCAAATGGATTGAAGATTGAGGCTTGTAGTGGCTCAAGAATTCAAATCCGGGGAATCGGTTTATATGGGAGCTATATCAGATAATAGGCCGATTCGGACCGTACTTGGCATAGTTTTTGGAAGTCTTAAAAGAACACTACATGCAAATATGGGGCCTATAGACGTTATAGACCGATTCAGATCATACTTTGTTCCAAATTTCATCCAAATGGGGTGAAAATTACGGCTTCTAAGGTCTCGAGAAGTCAAATCGGGAAATTGGTTTATATGGTAGCTATATCAGACAATAGACCGATTCGGACCGTACTTGGCATAGTTGTTGGAAGTCTTAGAAGAACACTGTAAAATTTCAACCAAAGCAGATACAAATTGTGGCTTCCAGAGGCTTAAGAAATCAAATCGGGAGACCGGTTTATATGGAGCTATGTCTGAATCTAAAACGATATAGCCCATTTGCAATTTTCAAAGAACTACATCAATATGTAGTATTTGTGCAAAATTTCAAGCGGCTAGCTTAAAGCTATAGCGATTTCGACAGACGGACGGACCAACGGACATGGCGAGATCGACTCAGAATGTCGAGACGATCCAGAATATTTCGAGGTTTACAAGCGTAATGGCTACATTAGTATACCCCTATACCTAGAAAGTGTCATTTGACAGAGGGAGTGAGAAAGTAACTCACAAATGTTTGGAGGGTATGTGAGTGTATGCATATCCTGCTTCTTTTTTGCATGTATTTTCATTTCATGTTAATGTTGTGAACGACCGTTGATTTTTGACTTCGGATTTTTTTCTTCCTTTTTCTCTATCTCGCTCCAAAGTATTCAATATCCTGTAGCTAAGGAAATCTAATTTTTGCACCATTTGACAACAGTTTTTACAATTTTATTTGATTATATTGTCTCTGATGCAGTGATTGTTAGAGATATCCATACGAATATACACATACGAATTTTTAAGGGGCGAAGAGAGTGGTGAGCTGGTAAAGGTGTAAAACGGAAGTACTGCCGTCACAGCTTTTAATGCTATTTGAATATTTTTATCTAGATATTAGCGTTCACAGGGCATTTAGGTATTTTTCTCCCAAACCATTCAATATGAGTGTCAATTTGAAAATGGCTGGGATTTACTTTAATGACAATTGAATTGGGTGACTCTTGGTGGATTTGAAAAATGGTTTTTTGACTGACATTAAATGTGTCTGTAGTTTTTGTTTTTTGAAACCACGGGAACGAGTATTTATGGGATTTTCGAATTAAAAAGTTAAAGGGCAGATGTATTCTCGTAAATATGAATGCCCACACTCTTAATTAAATCTTGAAGAGAAGTGAACAGTCGATAACATTTTTAATGTTAACAAAATTTTTCTTTGAAACAAAATCGTGACAATATGTATTATAAAACAAGTAAAAAGGCAGTAAGTTCGGCCGGGCCGAACTTTGGATACCCACCACCTCGGGTATATATGTAAACCCCTTTTTGTCACAATGCGATGAAAATTGGATAGCTTATGCACCCAAATTTGGCACGGACATTGAGTGGTTTATAAATATAAGTCACTGTTTAATTTTGTATTTCAAATTTCAACAAAATCGCGTTATAAATAAAGCTTTTCTGAGCTTTTGACCCTTAACCGGCATATCGGTCTATATGACAGTCCTATTTTTTCCATATTTGGGTCGGATGGCGGTAGACCTAAAACTACTCACTGTTTCAAATTTCAGTGAAATTGGATAAAAAATAATGTAGACCCTTTATCGGGAGATCGGTCTATATGGCAGCTATATCTAAATATAGTCCGAACCAAACCATAGTTGAGGCGGATATCGGGAGACCTAAAACTACCTACTGTTTAAAATTTCAGCAAAATCGGATAATAAATACGGCTTTTATAAGCTTTAGATCCTTTATCGGGAGATCGGTCTATAGGGCAGCTATATCTTAATATAGTCCGATCTGAACCATATTTGGGTCCCATGTTAGGAGGCCTAAAACTACTCACTGTTTCAAATTTCAGCGAAATCTGTTAAAAATAAAGCTTTTATGGGCTTCAGACCCTTTATCGGGGGATCGGTGTATATGACAGCTATATCTAAATATAGTCCGATCCAAGCCATAGTTGAGGTGGATGTCGGGAGACTTGAAACAATCTACTGTTTAAAATTTCAGCGAAATCGGATAATAAATAGGGCTTTTATAAGCTTTAGACCCTTTATCGGGAGATCGGTCTATAGGGCAGCCATATCTTAATATTGTCCGATCTGAACCACATTTGGGTCCCATGTTAGGAGACCTAAAACAACTCACTGTTTCAAATTTCAGCGAAATCTGTTAAAAATAAAGCTTTCATGGGCTTCAGACCCTTTATCGGGGGATCAGTGTATATGACAGCTATATCTAAATATAGTCCGATCTGAACCATACCTAGGTCAGATGTCGGGAGGCTTAAAATAAGCCACTGTTTAATATTTCAGCGGAATTGGGCAATAAATAAAGCTTTTGTGGGCTTCAGACCCTTTATCGACAGATAATAAATAAGGCTTTTATAAGCTTCACACTCTCTCTCTCTCGGTCTATAAGGCAGCTATATCTTAATGTAGTCCGATCTGAACCATATTTGGGTCCTATGTTAGGAGGCCTAAAGCTACTCAATGTTTCAAATGTCACCGAAATTGGGCAATAAATAAAGCTTTTATGGGCTTCAGACATTTTATCGGCAGATCGGTCTATATGCCAGCTATATCTAAGTATAGTCCGATCTGAACAATTTTTAGGTCGAATTTCAGGGTAGGCAGGCCTTAAACTACTTTGTGTTAAAAAATTTCAGCAATATGGGGTATTTTAGATTTGAAAACGAATTCGATATCCAATTTCGAGGCCAATGGCAATATGTGGTTCAAATATATGTATATTCAGGGCTTAGTGTTTGGAGACCATCCCACTCCCCAAAAAAAACCCTAAATCGGTTATATTTACCGACCATGGCAATGTGGGGCTTAAATGAAAGGTATTGGGGGCAGAGCAAGTATTGATACCCACTTTCGGGACCAATTTTCTGGGGGCTACCCTTTAATATCCCACAAACAGCAATTTTTTACTGTCCAGCGCAATATGGGGCTCAAATAAAGGTTTTTGGGAGTAGAATACGAATTTGATATCCAAATGTAGGACCATGGATTCAAGGCATCACCCCTTCCACAAAAACATCCCCCAAAGGGTAAATATTTTTCGACCACGCCAATATGTGGCTCAAATAAAAGATATTTGAGATTAGAAAACGAATTTAATAACCTATTTTGTGGCCATGTGTTTGGGGGTCGCCTCATCCGGTAAACTCCCCTTGAATCAATGGCAATATGGGGTTTCAATAAATGGTATATGAGAGAAGAGCACGATGCTGATATTTTTCAGGGCCAAGTGTCTGGGTGAAAACCTCATCCCCGAAAAAACGCCTAAATCAGACATGAGAATATCGGGCTGAAATAAAGTATTTTAAGAATAGAGTACTCCTTACATCCAAAATTTAATTCGTAGGCCAATAAAGATCACATGGGATTCAGATAAAGGCACTTATATTGTTAAACTGTTAGTCAAGCAATATACTATTTTCGTAGCATGGTATTTTACTAAAAGCTCTTTAATTGTCGAAAATATATATTCAACGGAAAATTTTGATCCATATAAAGTAAAAGAAAGCGCAGCGGAGCGGGCCCGGTTCAGCTAGTAGTAAATATAAGTCAGTGCATGATAAGAGAATAGGAGCTTTGGCTACTAAGGCCATCAGCTAAAAATAATTTAGTTTTTTATACCCTCCACCATAGGATGGGGGGTATACTAATTTCGTCATTCTGTTTGTAACTACTCGAAATATTCGTCTGAGACCCCATAAAGTATACATATATTCTAGATCGTCGCGACATTTTATGTCGATCTAGCCATGTCCGTCCGTCTGTCCATTCGTCCGTCTGCTGTCTGTTTGTCGAAAGCACCCTAACTTCCGAAGGAGTAAAGCTAGCCGCTTGAAATTTCGCCCAAATACTTCTTACAAGTGTAGGTCGGTTGGTATTGTAAATGGGCCATATCGGTCCATGTTTTGATATAGCTGCCATGTAAACCGATCTTGGGTCTTGACTTCTTGAGCCTCTAGAGTGCGCAATTCTTATCCGATTTGACTGAAATTTTGCACGACGTGTTTTGTTATGATATCCAACAACTTTGCCGAGTATGGCTTAAATCGGTTCATAACCTGATATAGCTGTCATATAAATCGATCTTGGGTCTTGACTTCTTTAGCCTCTAGAGGTCGCAATACTTATCCAATTTGAATGAGTTTTTTCACGAAGTATTTTGTTATGATATCCAACAACTTTGCCGAGTATGGTTCAAATCGGTTCGTAACCTGATATAACTGTCATATAAACAGATCTTGGGTCTCGGCTTCTTGAGCCTCTAGAGGGCGCAATTCTTATCCGATTTGAATGAATTTTTGCATGACGTATTTTATTCTTACTTTCAACAACTGTGTCAAATAAGGTTCAAATCGGTTCATAACACGATATAGCTGCCATATAAACCAATCTTGGGTCTTGAATTCTCGAGCCTCTAGAGGTCGCAATTCTTATCCGATTTGCCTGAAATTTTGTACGACGGATCCTCTCATGACCATCAACATACGTGTTTACTATAGTCTGAATCGGTCTATAGCCCGATACAGCTCCCATATAAATCGATTTCTCTAGTTTACCCCTTCAGCCCCCAAAGGGCGCAATTCTTATTCGAATTGGCTGACATTTTACACAGGTTTCCAACATATAATTTAATTGTGGTCCAAACCGGACCATATCTTGATATCGCTGTAATAGCAGAGCAAATCTTTTCTTATATCCTTTTTTGCCTAAGAAGAGATGCCGGGAAAAGACCTCGACAAATGCGATTCATGGTGGATGGTATATAAGATTCGGCCCGGCCGAACTTAGCACGCTTTTACTTGTTTTTATACCCACCACCGACGAATGGGGGTATATTCATTTTGTCATTCCATTTGCACATCGAAATATCCATTTCCGACCCTATAAAGTATATATATCCTTGATCAGCGTAAAAATCCAAGACGATCTATATATGTCCGTCCGTCTGTCTGTTGAAATCACTCTACAGTCTTCAAAAAATGAGATATTGAGCTGAAACTTTGCACAGGTTCTTTTTTTGTCCATATGCAGGTTAAGTTCGAAGATGGGCTATATCGGACTATATCTTGATATAGCCCCCATATAGACCGATCTGCCGATTTAGGGTCTTAGGCTCATAAAAGCAGCATTTATTATCCGATTTTGCTGAAATTTGGGACGTGGAGTTGTGTTAGGCCCTTCGACATTATTCGTCAATTTAGTTGAGATCGGTACAGATTTGGATATAGCTGCCATATAGACCGATCCTCCAATGTAGGGTCTTAGGCCCATAAAAGCCACTTTTATTGTCCGATTTTGCTGAAATTTGCGACAGTGAGTTATGTTAGGCCCTCCAACGTCCTTCGTCAATTTGGCCCAGATCGGTCCTGATTTGGATATAGCTGCCATATAGACCGATCCTCCGATTTAGGATCATAGGCCCATAAAAGCTACATTTAGTATCCGATTTTGCTGAAATTTGGGACAGTGCGTTGTGTTAGGCCCTTCGACATCATTCGTCAATATGGTTCGGATCGGTTCAGATTTGGATATATCTGCCATATAGACCGATCCTCAGATTTAGGGTCTTAGGCCCATAAAAGCCACATTTAGTATCCGATTTTGCTGAAATTTGGGACTGTGGGTTGTGTTAGGCCCTTCGACATCCTCCGTCAAATTGGCTCAGATCGGTCCGGATTTGGATATAGCTGCCATATAGACCGATCCTCCGATTTATGGTCTTAGGCCCATAAAAGCCACATTTATTATCCGATTTTGCTGAAATTTGAGACAGTGATTTGCCTTAGGCCCTTCGATATCTTTCTTCAATTTGGCCCTGATCGGTTCAGATTTGGATATAGCTGCCATAAAGACCGATCTCTTGATTTAAAGTTTTGGGCCCATAAAAAGCGCATTTATTGTCCGATGTCGCCCAAATTTGGGACAATGACTTGTGTTGGGCCCTTCGATATTTGTCTTCAATTTGGCTCAGATCGGTCAGATCGGTTGAACAATGACTTTTACTTATAAGCATTTGGTCTAAATCGGATGATATCTATAGAGCTGCTATGGGGCATAAGGTATGCATTTTTCACTGGATTTTGACGAAATGTGGTTCACATATATACCCGAGGTGGTGGGTATCCAAAGTTCAGCCCGGCCGAACTTAATTCTTTCTTACTTGTTTTTTTTTTTATAATAAGGATATAAGCCCATCACCATCAATGTATTGCATCCTGGCAAGATTCATTCATAACCGACTATCATTTTAATTTTCTCTTTAATGTTTAAATACAATAAGTGACACCCACCCTACGTCATGTACTGTAGTTGCAAAATTTGTTGTCTTGTTGTAAAGGCTCCCAACAGATAAACATGCAAACAACAATAAAATTGCAAATGCCATACTAAGACGTATCTTTAGGAATTGTCTGACCAACATGCCGAGTGGGGCCACGCACATTACACCGCCACAAAACCCTCACCTACTGTAATTGTGATACTCTTTCTCTCGCTTATCTACCATGTGTTTCTCTCATTCTCACCACTAGTGCTACCACCTATGGCTTTGCATTCGCACCCATAACGAATACTTTAGAAAAAAAGCCAACAAAAATGTATGCTTCTTCTTTTATTAAAATTTAATTCCTCATTTTCATGGCTTTTCTTTGAGGAAAATTAATGTTCATATATACTAGTCTCTTCTCTGGAAAATATCTTTCGATTGATGTCAATTTCATTAAAATCCATTTTGCCGTATGTACTTGTTATGTAATGATATATTAGGAAAGTAAAATACTTAATGCAATTAAATATTCGCTCCTTAAAGTAGTGGAATTTAGTTGCTGTCGTTCAACAGTAATACGAGTTCAACATTTTAGCAGATTTTGTTAGCAGCAGCCATTTGTTTGTTAAAACAGCAGTCATGTCTACTCTCCCATTTTCAGCAGACAAAAACTGTTGTTTTAGCAAAGAGTTTTGCTTTTTTGAATAATAAATTTCGTTAAGTGTATGAACAGCTTTTAAAAACACATCTCTGTTCCTTGCAAAATTGAAGCACCTCCTCCTGTGTGGGATAAATGGCAGAATTTCTGCGAGTTTTTCATTTTGTTTGGTTATCACTGAAATTTGTGATTGTCCCAAAGTGTATCTCTCCATGTGTTTATGTACATTTACCTTATATTACGTTGCATAGTATTTAACTAGATTAATTTTAAATGCTTTTAAGTCCGCGTCCTGATGTGGAGTATATATATATATATACATATATGTGGGTGTGTGTTTGTTACTGTTTGAGTGAGGACCAAGTTTAACGTCCACCTCATTGGTTTGCAATACCACCACCTACATCCACTGTTACACAAAAAAAAGTTTCAACGTTTTCAGCTGTAAAAAAGATTTCCACTTTTTTTCGATGATTTTAAATGGCAGGACATAATTTCATTGGAAAATCTGTAATGCATGATAGTAGTAGCTTCATGAAAAATAACAGTGAAGTGATACAAAATTCATGGAATTTTTTTCATAATTTTTTTTTTATATCAAAACGAGGAAAACTGTTAATTTTATGAAGATTGTTTGAAGAAATTTTGGATTTTATTGATTATTATTTATTTATTATGAAACAAAATAAAATTCTAAGCTATTTCTATAAAATTCCCCATTAAATCATAGAACCCTGACCAAAAATTTAACATTCATGAAAAATGCTATCCAAACAATATTATTATTAAAATAATTTTCATAATAAAAAATTTATTTAAAAAAAATTTATTTAAAAAAAAAAATTATTAAAAAAAAAATCATAAAATAATAAGGAGTTTAATTTTAAATTCCTTTCGAGGAGAGCTGAGTGATCGAAATTTTTTTTTGCAATTGGAAAAGTAAAGCCAGAAGATACCACAACACCTGCCATGGTAGAACGCGTAGGTCATCTTTGGATACCTTTAAGTGCGAAGGTTTCAAGGGATGTACGTTGGTAGGTTGTACTCATATCGAATTAATTGCGAAAACGCCTTTTATGATGAAAGTAAAGCAGTAACCAAGCTCGACACCCTGTCCACTAGCATGTGTTTTAGTAATGGATTTTTTGTTCACACAACTACGTCTTTCAGAAGTTAATAACTTTGAACGATAGATAATGGTAACGGCTCTCGCCTTTTATTTTTGTAAAAAAAATCCTCTTCACTTGATTTGTCTAACAAATTTTTCGTTTTTCGATTTTAGTTGCATCTTGCAACACTGTGCTCTGTTATGAACACACTCAGAGAAATTTGTTTGTAAAACCAGCAGAAATTTTTATACCCATCACCGTAGGATGGGGGTATATTCAGTTTGTCATTCCGTTTGCAACACATCGAAATATCCATTTCCGACCCTATAAAGTATATATATTCTTGATCAGTGTAAATATCTAAGAGCATCTAGCCATGTCCGTCCGTCTGTCTGTCGAAATTACTCTAGTCTTTCAAAATAGAGATATTGAGCTGAAACTTTGCACAGATACTTTTTTGTCCATTAGCAGGACAAAACAGATTCCCTCATTTAGGGACTTAGGCCCATAAATGCCACATTTATAATCCGATTGTGCTGAAATTGGGGACAGTGAGTTGTGATAGGCCCATCGACACACTTCTTCAATTTGGCCCAGATCGGTCCAGATTTGGATATAGCTGCTATATAGAACGATTTGCAGATTTAAGATCTTGCGACCATTAAAGGTGCATTTATTGGCCGATTTAGCAAAAATTTGGGACGGTGAGTTGTGTTTGGCGCTTCGATATCCTTATCCAATTTGGCTCAGTTCGGTCCTGTTTTGGATATAGCTGCCATATAGACCGATCTCTCGATTTAAGGTTTTGGGCCCATAAAAGGCGCATTTATAATCCGATGTCGCTGAAATTTGGACAGGGAGTTAAGTTAAGCCCCTCGATATATTTTTGAAATTTGGGCTAGATCGATCAAGATTTGCATGTAACTGCCATATAGACCGATCTGCCGATTTAAGATCTTGGGCCCACAAAGACTACATTTATTGTACGATGTCGCCGAAATTTGGAACAGTGAGTTTTGTTGGGCCCTTCGGCATTCTTCCTCAATTTGGCTCAGATTGGTTCAGATTTGAATATAGCTGCTATATAGACCGATATCTCGATTTAAAGTCTTGGCCCCATAAAAGGCGCATTTATAATCCGATTTTACTGAAATTTCGACATAGTGAATTATGTTAGGCTTTTCGACATCCATATCGTATATGGTTCAGATTGGTTTATTTTTATATATATAGCTACTAAAAAGATCAATAGTTTGTTATACACAGTTGAACAATGACTTGTACTTACTAGTAAATGAAAATTTGCCCATGAACATTCCATTATGGAACTGGAGCAAACTTCTCACAAAACAATGATTACTGTCCGATTCGTTTTAAGCTCAATTATAAGGAACCCCCTTTCTAAAGCCGAGTTCGAACGGCGTGCCGCAGAGCGGCACCTCTTATGAGAGAAATTTTTACATGGCTAAGTACCTCACAAATGTCGGAAGCATTAGGAGGGGATAACCAACAATTTTGTATGGATTCATTCAAAAGTTTAAAATTTTTAATATAATATCAGCAGACTAATTTCTTTGGGTGCAGAGGTCAATATGGACACTTAAATTTTCTTTTTTTTGTTTTTGCTTTGCCCAAAGGGCACTCAAAGGACATTTTTTAATGTTGCCCTTAAATATTCTGTACAAATAATAAAAAAATTATGATATTTTCCCCTCATCTTTTGCTGTGAATATTTGACTACGGTTTGTTAAAATGCAATTAAATTTCTGCTAAATATTATTTAAGTGTTATCAAATTGTATTTGGTTAGGCATAGCTTAAAAAAATGGAGGAATCAAAATGTAAAAGGGTGCAAAGAGGAAAATATTTTAATTTTATTGTGTTCTATTTAAAAACAACGTAAACAAAAATACCCTCCCCTATCACGTTTTTAGAAAAAACGCGAGAACTCAAAAATGCGTACACTTTCTTAAGTTCACTTTCTTAAGACAATATCGCATTCAACTAAAAAAGCGTTTCGAAGCATGGTAGACGCAGCCCTGCATACATGTTGCGAGGGCTATCGAGGGCTTAGCCGCCTTCGTAGACAATGAAGGTGCTTCCAACAATACCTTGGCTATAGGTTGCTTTTTATATTTCGGGATTGGACAACCTTTGTGTTGTAATCTGCCAACTGACAGTTCTATCGTAAAGCTTGACATTTTTGAGGTTATACGTGCTCAGAACGTTTTGACATACGAGCGCTATTTGTGTTGTTTACATTAACTTTAAAGATTCATCTCATCCAAAAAATGGAATTAAATGGTGAATCGACGTGGATTAACTCAACAACAGAGCATCGATGAACTTAATTACATTTTTGGCGATGAAGCTCCATCAAGGACCAGTGTTTATCGATGGTATGGTGAATTCGACCGAGGTCGTAGCTCGCTCCAAGACGAATTTCGTAAAGGTCGCCCAAAATCAGAAATATAAAAGGCAACCCTCCTGGTTAATGATTTGGTTTTACTTTACTTATTAATGGGTCCATCTCTCTTCCTTCTGGGTGTTACAAGCAATTGCGCTGAAGAAAGCCATTGTACGGGATTGGACCAAAATACTGGCAGACTATAGAACGATAAAAAGATAGGTTGGAGCGTCGGGTTAGTAGCCCATCACCCAGAAAACTTCAAGGAATTACTTTGAAAAAACGAAGAAGAATAAAAATTAATCCACCCATGTTGACGGCCCCGCAAAAGTTTTAAGGACCATGATTTGAAATCTCCGCACTCTTTATAGAGAGGATGCATTGTACGCACTGACGGTTGTATTGGAGAATTACAAGGCAGACATCACTGCCATTCAGTGCGATGGTTCGGGAAGGGCTCCACAATAACGCCGAGTGGTGACGCCCTATATTATGGTTGCATTGAGACGAGGCCGCCACGGCATAACTATGAGCACCACACCGGCTGGTACTTTGAGCCCTGACTTGTGCGGTGATCATCGTTATCACGGGAAACTTAGCTGAGAGCTGCCGGGCGCGGCCACAGGTTGCGGATAGTCGATAGTTGCGTTTAAATGCGGATAAACTGCAAATGCGAACGATTTCTTGAGATGAATCTTAATGAGGTGTCAGATGGCAATGCTTAGTTTACTTACTTACTTATTCCAATTGGCTATGACAGAACATTTGTTCCACTAGCGTTCCAAGCACCTCGCTTTTTCTAAAATCTCTGACACCAAGTTTGGAGGTGTCTCCCACCACTTGATCTTCCCTCGGGCTTTTGGTCTTCTTGGTTTGTGTGTACCACCGTGTTTACTTTCAAAAGACTTCTTTGCTTGGGTTTCTTGTATGTATTGGGTTGCCCAAAAAGTAATTGCGGATTTTTTAAAAGAAAGTAAATGCATTTTTAATAAAACTTAGAATGAACTTTAATCAAATATAATTTTTTACACTTTTCTTCTAAAGCAAGCTAAAAGTAACAGCTGATAACTGACAGAAGAAAGAATGCAATTACAGAGTCACAAGCTGTGAAAAAAATTGTCAACGCCGACTATATGAAAAATCCGCAACTACTTTTTGGGAAACCCAATATTTTGATGCGTGTAACTATGCTATCATCGTCGAACAGCTCATACAGCTCGTGGTTCATACGTCGCCTATATTCTCCATTAACGCAAACTGGTCCATATATTTTACGAAAAATCTTTCTCTCAAATACTCCAAGCACTGCCTCATCTGCTTTCACAATTTAAGGGTGTTTTGGGGCTTGGGGTGGTCCCCCTAACACTTGGTCCCACAATATTATATCAGATACGTTTTCTTATCCTAAATACCTTTCATTTGAGTCCCATACCCCACCCGAAATTTGGATACCAAATTTTTATTTTTAGGGTACTATTTATATGAAAGCACAAAAAATTTCGCTTAAATCGCACCACGTAAGGGGAAGGGTCCGCCCCCCTTCAGATATCAAACAATGTAGTACTCTATTTTCACCACGGGGTCATTATGCACCATCTGTGAAAATTTCAAGAAAATCGGTTCAGCCGTTTCTGAGTCTATAAGGAACACACAAACATACAAACAAACAAACAAATCTACAAACAAACACAAATTGATTTTTATATAAAGGGTGATTTTTTTGAGGTTAGGATTTTCATGCATTAGTATTTGACAGATCACGTGGGATTTCAGACATGGTGTCAAAGAGAAAGATGCTCAGTATGCTTTGACATTTCATCATGAATAGACTTACTAACGAGCAACGCTTGCAAATCATTGAATTTTATTACCAAAATCAGTGTTCGGTTCGAAATGTGTTCATTCACCGTAACGTTGCGTCCAACAGCATCTTTGAAAAAATACGGTCCAATGATTCCACCAGCGTACAAACCACACCAAACAGTGCATTTTTCGGGATGCATGGGCAGTTCTTGAACGGCTTCTGGTTGCTCTTCACTCCAAATGCGGCAATTTTGCTTATTTACGTAGCCATTCAACCAGAAATGAGCCTCATCGCTGAACAAAATTTGTCAAAATTTGAAGACATTTCGAACCGAACACTGATTTTGGTAATAAAATTCAATGATTTGCAAGCGTTGCTCGTTAGTAAGTCTATTCATGATGAAATGTCAAAGCATACTGAGCATCTTTCTCTTTGACACCATGTCTGAAATCCGACGTGATCTGTCAAATACTAATGCATGAAAATCCTAACCTCAAAAAAATCACCCTTTATAAGGTATAGATAGAATAAAGAAAATTAGAAAATACCACAGTTTAATATTATTGCATAAAAATGTACCGCAATATACCATTTTTAGATAAAAATATTTATAAAAACTACAAACAAAAGAACGTGTCAAATGTGATCCATGGTGGAGGGTATATAAGATTCGGTCGGGCCGAACTTAGCACGCATTTACTTGTTTTATCCTCCAAGCTTGTTTTCAAGGACTTTGACTGTGCCCAGGTATGTTGGTATACCAAGCCAAAATCTGTGTGTGGGTTTGTGACAATAACACATGTCCATGTTTTGAACATTGGTTTTGTGCGTGTCTAACGAAATTCTGTTGCACTTGTTAGACACATTGACCACATTCGATGTGAACAAAAATTTTGGTTTGGATCCTATTTCCAAACCAAATGCATATGTTGTGTTTTTCTCACTCGAGAAGGTAAAATTTGTTAAGAGCATGATCGTAGGTGTGTATATGCATGTGTGTTTGTATTGGTAATGATTTGGCAAAGTAACTTCACGTGTAGCAATTGTGTGCTGGAGTGAAGTTATAAATAAATAATTAAAATGCAAAAGGAACTAAGTGGCATATGGTGAAAAATCACCATAGCTTTACATTTTGTTAAGAGATTCTCAACCATGCTATGTTGGATGATAAATATGGGTAGGTCAGGTAAGATAAGATTGGCAGTCCTTTATGGAATAGCGGCAGATCAAGGATTTTGATGGGTATCAAACCCACTACCCTCGCTCTGACAATCCGAGCACTACCGGGGCTCCTATAGACACCGGCAAATTTTTCGGAAGTTTACAGGGTACAGCAACGTATAGAGCATCCGTTTGTAAGAGTGACAGTCCTTCACAGACTCACTTAGACAATTTTAGGTCCATCGTGATACCACAGTATCGACAGACCAAGGCTTCTGGCGGGAATCGAACACACGACCCCTGCACTGGTAGCTTGTAACAATACTCAAACTTAAAATTTTTTCAAAACTACAAAATTTGAATATAAATAGCCCCAGTACTTGCGACTCGATATCAAACAATAGGTCACGAGTCGTCGAAAACCAGCAATCGTAGACAAACTCTTGCAGGTACGAGGGTTGCCTTTTATATTTCGGGATTAGAGAACACAAAAACCAATATTAATCATCGAAAATCGCTTTATTGTTTTTCAAAATATTCCCCTTTAAGATCTATAGACTTTTGAATGCGTTTGAACCAATTGTCGAATTGCCAGTCTGATTAAGGTATCTCCAAAACATGCATTCTGAACCCATCAACCGCTTATTCAGGTGTCGAAAAACGTTGACCTCTCATTTTCTCATTTTATTTTTTACGTACGGAAATAAGAAGTAAAGAAGTGAGAGCTCAAGAATGCAAATGTTTGAGCCGATGTGTGAGAGCTCGCACTGTCGTGGTGAAGGGTGATCTGTCTTCGGCGGTTGGTTTTCCTGACTTCTTGGAAGACAACTGGCAAACAAATGGTTGTGTACCACTCAGAATTGACTGTTCTGCGTTGTTCTAGTGGTACGATTGTCATGTCCAGTTTTTTCGAAAAAAAGGCGATCATTTGCTTGAAAGTGCTTCGTGCGCGAGCAACTTTTGTTGGATTTGGCTCATCTTGAAACACCCATACAGTCGACTGATGTTTACTCTCAGGCTCATACGCGTAAATCCACGATTCATCACATTTCACGACGTGTTTCGAAGCACCTCGATCGTAATTTTAGAGCATTTTTCAAATTGTGTGGGATCCAATGCGAACAAATTTTTTTGATGGTCAAATGTTCACGCATTATTGAATGTATGCTGGTTCCACTAATGCCTAGGGTTGTCCCTATCTCACGATAGCTCACATGACGATATTGCAATATCAGTTGGCGCACAGCATCAATTGTTTTTGGAACAACAACTGAAGGACGGACAGACAGACAAAAGGACGGACATGGATTAATCGACATGGAATGTAAAGATGATCAAAAAAAAATATATACATATATATATTTTTTCTTGTGTCCCAGATATTTTGATGTGCTATAAAAGGGAAGGACGATATAAGTAGACCCCCATCCTACGATGGAGGGTATAATAAGACAGCCCATGCGGCTATTAGACTAATTGCGGTAAGAGAAAGGATAAAAGATAGGAATAGTAGTCAAATCAGCAATAGGAAACCTGGACGATTTGGAAAGGTTTCGGATCGGATACCTGATACGATAAAAGAGGTCAATATTGAAACACTGTTACAAGTGGAACGTGTTGTTTTGGGATAGGCGTGGGGATTAGGACCACATCTGCTACGGCACTGGAAACTATACTACAGACCATCATTTTGGTAGATTCTCACTTACGGATGTCTGTACGAGCTTCTTTGCGGGGCAGACCCTTACCTTGGTAGCTTAGATTCCTAGACATCTTCGAGATGTGTAGGAGTCTAATACAGATCAATGTACCAAAATTCGCCGAAATCGAGTTATAAAGCCCCTTTTATGGCCAGTAGATCTCAATTCGGGAGTTTGGTATATATAACATCTATATTCAAATATAATCCGATTTAAACCATACTGTTTACGAACGCCGAGGGGCTTAAAACAACGCATTGTGTCAAATTTCAGCGAAAGCGGTTAATTAAGCTGCCGTTATATATATTCAAGTATTGACCGATCTGGACCATATAGGCCAGGAATGTCGAAGAGCCTATGCCCTATAAGAGCACTATGCCAAATGTCGGCGAAATCTGTATAAAAATGCGCCCTTCATGGGCCCAAGAACTTAAATCGGAGATCGGTATATATGGCAGCTATATTCAAATATAGCTCAATGTAGGTCATACCCAGTACGAATATCGAGGGGCCTAACACACCTCACTGTGTAAAATTTCGTCAAAATCGGTTGATAAATGCGCGTTTTATGAGCCCAATAACTTAAATCGGGAGAATGGTATATGTGGCACCTATATCCAAATATAGCCCGAGAGCCTTAGGACAATTCATTGTGCCAAATTTTAGCGAATTCGGATAATAAATGTCCTATTATGGGCCCAAGATCTTAGATCCGACGATCGGTATATATGTCAGCTATATCCAACTGTAGACCGATCTAGGCCATACTGAATAGGGATGTTCAAGAGCCTCACTGTGTCAAATTTCGGAAAAATCAGTTAACAAATGTGCCTTTTATGAGCACAAGAACTTAAATCGGGAGATTGGTCTATATGGAGGCTATAATAAGATATAAGCCGATATAGCCCATCTTCGAACTTAACCTGCCGGTCCAGCCACCCAATTCAGTCCTCTATAGAACTCTAGATTGACAGGAGGTTTAAGTGCCTGGAAGGATACCCAACACAGAAATACCTCTAACCCATTATCCTGTGTCTACCTGCAATCGCAATCGAACCTGTACGGCTTATATTTTGTACAATTATTTCTGATGTGATCTCCAACATCTTTACCAGTATGACCCGAAGTGGTCTATAACTTGATTAGATCCCATACCCAGAGAAGACATTGATTGGAATTCGATTATCAGAACAAGTAAGATGAGCCAAATCGGATGAGAATTGAGCCGACTAGTGGTTCCAGAAATCAAAATCAAAGATCGGGTTATATGGCGTATATATTAGGTTATGGACCGATTTTAGCCATACTTAGTATGTTATTGGAATTTATAACAAACACCTTCGTGCAAAACTTCAGCCAACTCGTATGAGAATTACACCCTCTAGAAGTCAAGATCCAAGATCGGTATATATGACAACTATATCAGGTAATGAACCAATTTAAACCATACTTAGCACAGTTATTATAGGAGTCATAACAAAATACTTTATGCTAAATTTTGGCCAAAACGGAAGAGAATTGCGCCCTTTAGTGGCTCAAGAAGTCAAGATCCAAGATCGATTTATATGGCAGCTATATCAGGTTATGAACTGATTTGCACGCTTACAGCAATTTTTATGTTTGGTTGCATAACATAAACTAGACAATAACCTCAACACCTACGTTGGTTGTCACAACAGCAAAGTTGCGGTTGGAAAACAAATTGCTTGAGGCAACAAATCTGTTTTCTATGTGAACGATTTGTCTTCCTGAGCACCCACAAAAAGGGTTTTTTTTTCCAAGAATAGAACTTGGCCATTGGTGGAGGATATATAAGATTCTGCATTCCGAACTTAACGCGCTTTTAATTTTTGGATTATGACCTATATATCTCCACTTAAGGAGGAGATTCCTAAAATAGAGATATATAGGACAGTTGTTGTTTTTTGTTGGTGATGTCCCAAAACTCCCCTTCCAAGGTGGAGATTTTTTGGCATCGTCAACAACAACCGATCTCTCGACATGACTTCCAGAGTTTCCGAACTTATACCATTTCCCTTTTTCACTTCGAATTTGTGTGCTACCTCGAAAGGTAGTACACAGCATGTATGAAAGGTTTTAAGTTATGTGTTTGTATGACTGTATCGTATGAATGTCGGTTTGTGTGTTTTATAACGAACAAATCTCGCAGAGCTTTTGGTTTGGTTTTGGTGTAGCTTGCTTGGTTGGGATAGTTGTTGCGTTGTTATTGCCATGTCACGTTTATCACTTGACACATGCATCTTTTACAAGCATAACAAGGCTTGTTAGTGTCATCGTCATCATCATCATTATCATCACCATAGCCATCTTTATCATCATCATCATTGCTGTCGTCATCAGCATTGACATCGTTTGGAAACAAGAACAACAACCCATTATCCTGACCATCCTTTGGTGTAGCTTTCCCCAAAACCCCCCTATTTTCTCTTTGGCAGTTTAAGGCTACGTAATCAACAGAATTGTCATCGGTTAACAGCAGCAAACGTAAGGAAGAAAATGTCATTCGTTACATGGAAGTTATCATCACTATAAGCTCCCTGATGCCACCAATGGTTTCCACTAGGCCCCAGGCTACAATGAATGCATCTGGTGGACGGCCATTGTAGACTATAACATCATCTTCATAACGACCACCACCATGATGGTCAGCGTGGCCACCTTTATCACGTTAATTGAGTGTAGTTGGTCTAGTGTAACAAACAATTGATGTGTTTTCAAAAAAGCAAATCATGTTCATCTTATCGGGTACAGTTGGGCAACGACTTAAAACCACAAGAAATTTCGAAGTCTTTGAAAAACATATAAAATGGCGTTAGGTTCGGCTAGGCCGAACTTTGGATACCCCCCACCTTAGGTATATATGAAAACCGGCTTTCGTCATAATCCAATGAAAAATGCATATATTATGCCGCCATAGCAGCTGTATCGAAATATGGTCCGATTTGGACCAAATTCGGGACGAACATTCAGTGGTCTTATAAGTACAAGTCATTATTGGATGTCGGATTATAAATGCGCCAATTATAGGCCTAAGACCATAAATCGAGAGATCGGTCTATATGGCAGCTAAATCCAAATCTGAACCGATCTGGGCAATATTAAAGAATGATGTCGAAGGGCTAAACATAACTCACTCACGGATAATAAATGTGGCTTTTATTGACCAAAGACCTTAAATCGGCGGATAGGTCTATATGAGGGCTATATCAATATATAGTCCGATATAGGAACTTAACCGGCTTATAGACAAAAGTAGAATGTGTGCAAAGTTTAGCTCAATATCTCTATTTTTAAAGACTGTAGCGTGATTTCAACAGACAGACGGACGAACATGGCTAATCGTCTTAAATTTTTATGCTGATCAAGAATACATATACTTCATAGGGTCGTAAATGGATAATTCGATATGATGCAAACGGAATGACAAAATGAATACACTCCCATCCTTCGGTGGTGGGTATAAAAAGGGTTAATAAGTAATTTGGCAAAGTATGTTGCCTTGGGGAAGCACACGCTTTGATAATAAAGAATATGATGGTGAGAAAATGCAAAGGAGA
This sequence comes from Stomoxys calcitrans, assembly GCF_963082655.1. Classification (NCBI taxonomy): domain Eukaryota; kingdom Metazoa; phylum Arthropoda; class Insecta; order Diptera; family Muscidae; genus Stomoxys; species Stomoxys calcitrans. The sequence continues at coordinate 18,450,707 of NC_081552.1, read as the reverse complement.
TGGAAAAGACTAACCCTTCAAGTTCTGAAGGGTTAGGCCAAAAATTTCCATTTTTTGGCCATGATTGATTGATAAAAGGCTTACCAGTTGTGCCTCACTTAACAGAGATTTTATGGTTTGTTTAAAAAGACCACCAACCACATAGGGTTTCAGCGCCTTGGTAATTTTTCTAACTAACGCCTAAAGGTATGCTTTGATTTTTTCTTTGTACACAAGTAAGAGAAAAAGGAATATATTCAATGCCAATAGGAGACCCTTCTCAATTTGATACTCTACACAATAGGATGGGGGTCAGCTAATTTCGTCGTTGCGTTTGTAACACATTGAAATATTGATCTGAGGCCCAACAAAGTATGTACATATAGGCGGATCAATTTTTTTTTTAATCGTATAGCAAAAACGAAAACCACATAAAATCTAAGAAACTTCTCCAATGAAACCATGTATCCAAAATATAATCTTAATTCGCGCCTTTCGACTTGAACTATATATATGCCTGCCTTTGCCAAAACATAAAAGCTAGAAATAATAGTTTTCTCCACGTCGAGAGGTGCGGATTAGGATTTTATTTTAGATACTTGGTTTCTTCGGATAAGTTTCTTAGAATTTCATGTAGATGTAGCCAATAAAGAGATGACGGGCAAATAACTGGTTTTTCCTATAATAAGACACCGCACAAAGAACTCGACAAATGCGATTTCAGTTTATATAAGATTCGGCCCTGCCGAATTTAGCACGCTTTTACTTGTCATACCCACCACCATAGGATGGTGGGTATGACAAGTAAAACTAAGTCATTCCGTTTGTAACGCCTCAAAATATTGATCTAGGACCCCATTAAGTATATATATTCTTCATCGTCTCGACATTCTGAGTCGATCCAGCAATTTCCGTTCGTCTGTCGAAATCACGATAGCGGTCGAAAGCGTAAAGCTAGCCGCTTGAAATTTTACTCAGTATTGATGTAGGTCATTGGTGATTGCTAACGGGCCATATGGGTTCAGATTTGGATATAGTTCCTATATAAACTGAGCTTGAGCTTCTAGAGGGCGCAATTCCTATCCTATTTGGCCGAAAATTAGCATGAAGTGTTTTATTTTGACTTCCAACAACTGTGTCAAGTATTGTCTAAATCAGTCCATACCTGATATAGCCGCCATATAAACAGGTCGCCGTATTTGACTTCTTGGGCATCTAAAGGGCACAATTCTTATCCAATATGGCTGAAGTTTTGCATATGTCGTTTAAGTAAGACTTCCAACAATTGTTCCAAGTATTGTCTAAATCGGCATATAACCTGATATAGCTGCCAAATAAACCCATCTCCCAGTTTGACTTTTTGAGCCTCTGGAGGACACAATTATTACTCGATTTGCCTGAAATTTCGCAGGTGGTGTTTTTCTATGACTGGTGTTTTTATACCCTCCACCATAGGATGGGGGGTATACTAATTTCGTCATTTTGTTTGTAACTACTCGAAATATTCGTCTAAGACCCCACAACGTATATATATTTTTGATCGTCGTGACATTTTATTTTCATCTAGCCAAGTCCGTCCGTCTATCTGTCGAAAGCACGATAGCTTTCGAAGAAGTAAAGCTAGGCGCTTGAAATTTTGCACAAATAAATACTTTTTATTAGTGTTGGGAGTGTAAATGGGCCATATTGGTCCATGTTTTGATATAGCTGCCATATAACCCATCTTGGGTCTTGACTTCTTGAGTCTCTAAAGGGCGCAATTCTGGTCCGATTTGAGTGAAGTTTTCCACGTGGTGTTTTGGTATCACTTCCAAAATCGGCGCTAAGTATGGTTTTAATCGGTCCATGTTTTGATACAGCTGACATATAAACCAATCTTGGGTTTTGACTTCTTGAGCATCTAGAGTGTGCAATTCTTATCCGATTGGAATGAAATTTTGCACGACGTGTTTTGTTATCATATCCAACAGCTGTACCAAGTATGGTTCAAATCGGTTCATAACCTGATATAGCTGTCATATAAACCGATCTGGGGTCTTGACTTCTTGAGCCTCTAGAGTGCGCAATTCTTATCCGATTGAAATGAAATTTTGAACAACGTGTTTTGTTACGTGTTTTGTTTTGTTATCATATCCAACAGCTGTGCCAAGTATGGTTCAAATCGGTCCATAACCTTATATAGCTGTCATATAAACAGATCTGGGGACTTGACTTCTTGAGCCTCTAGAGGCGGAATTCTTATCCAATTTGAATGAATTTTGGCACGTAGTATTTTGTTATGATATCCAACAACTGTGCCAAATATGGTTCAAATCGGTTCGTAACCTGATATAGCTGTCATATAAACAGATCTGGGGACTCGACTTCTTGAGCTTCTAGAGTGCGCAATTCCTATCCGATTTGGCTGAAATTTCGCAAGACGTTTTTTATTGTTACTTTCAACAACTATGTCAAATTAAGTACAAGTCGGTTCATAAACTGATATAGCTGCCATATAAACCGATCTGGGATCTTGACTTCTTGAGCCTCTAGAGGTCGCAATTATTATCCGATTTGCCTGAAATTTGTACGACGGATTCTCTCATGACCATTAAAATACTTGTTTATTATGGTCTGAATCGGTCTATAGCCCGATACAGCTCCCATATAAATCGATCTCTCTATTTTACTTTTTGAGCCCACAAAGGGCGCAATTTTTATTCGAATTGGCTGACATTTTACACAGGTCTCCAACATATAATTTAATTGTGGTCCAAACTAGACCATATCTTGATATCGCTCTAATAGCAGAGAAAATCTTTTCTTATATCCTTTTTTTTGCCTAAGAAGAGATGCCGGGAAAGGAACTCGACAAATGCGCTCCATGGTGGAGGGTGTATAAGATTCGGCCCGGCCGAACTTCGCACGTTTTTACTTGTTTTTATACCCTCCACCATAAGATGGGGGGTATACTAATTTCGTCATTCTGTTTGTAACTACTCGAAATATTCGTCTGAGACCCCATAAAGTATATATATTCTTGATCGTCGTGAAATTTTATGTCGATCTAGCCATGTCCGTCCGTCTGTCCGTCCGTCAGTCCGTCCGTCTGTCTGTCGAAAGCACGCTAACTTCCGAAGGAGTTAAGCTAGGCGTTTGAAATTTTGCACAAATACTTCTTATTAGTGTAGGTCGGTTGGTATTGTAAATGGGCCATATCGGTCCATGTTTTGATATAGCTGCCATATAAACCGATCTTGGGTCTTGACTTCTTGAGCCTCTAGAGTGCGCAATTCTTATCCGATTGGGATGAAATTTTGCACGACGTGTTTTGTTATGACATCCAACAACTGTGCCAAGTATGGTTCAAATCGGTCCATAACCTGATACAGCTGCCATATAAACCGATCTTGGGTCTTGACTTCTTGAGCATCTAGAGTGCGCAATTCTTATCCGATTGGAATGAAATTTTGCACGACGTGTTTTTTTATGACATCCAACAACTGTGCCAAGTATGGTTCAAATCGGTCCATAACCTGATACAGCTGCCATATAAACCGATCTTGGGTCTTGACTTCTTGAGCCTCTAGAGTGCGCAATTCTTATCCGATTGGAATGAAATTTTGCACGACGTGTTTTGTTACGATATCCAACAACTGTGCCAAGTATGGTTCAAATCGGTTCATAACCTGATACAGCTGCCATATAAACCGATCTTGGGTCTTGACTTCTTGAGCCTCTAGAGTGCGCAATTCTTATCCGATTGGAATGAAATTTTGCACGACGTGTTTTGTTACGATATCCAACAACTGTGCCAAGTATGGTTCAAATCGGTTCATAACCTGATATAGCTGTTATATAAACCGATTTTGGGTCTTGACTTCTTGAGCCTCTAGAGGTCGCAATTATTATCCGATTTGCCTGAAATTTTGTACGACGGATTCTCTCATGACCATTAACATACGTGTTTATTATGGTCTGAATCGGTTTATAGCCTGATATAGCTCCCATATAAATCGATCTCTCTATTTTACTTCTTGAGCCCACAAAGGGCGCAATTCTTATTCGAATTGGCTGATATTTTACACAGGTCTCCAACATCTAATTTATTTGTGGTCCAAACCGGACCATATCTTGATATCGCTCTAATAGCAGAGCAAATCTTTTCTTATATCCTTTTTTTGCCTAAGAAGAGATGTCGGGAAAAGAACTCGACATATGCGATCCATGGTGGAGGGTATATAAGATGCGGCCCGGCCGAACTTCGCACGCTTTTACTTGTTTTTTCTTTATTTTCATGTTGCCATACCAATAAGAAAATGCAAATCTTGTTAATGAGTTTTATTTTTTTTTTACTTCTCTTTTTTTGGTGAGTTAGAAATAAAATCTTTGTTGCTGCCCTTGTTTATAGGTTAAGGAAAATGTGTTTTGAATTTTCAATTTGTTGCAAAGGGTTTTCTTAAATCACATGATGTGGCGACGAAACCCCTACGTCGTCATCATGACCCCCATCATAGGCTAAAGCCTTTAATTTTCTATGGTGGTTATTTCTATTTGATGCGGTTGTTAGCATAGCGCGAAAAGCTTAACTCATTAATTTCATGTTTTTCAGCCCTTTTGAAAAAGAAGGACTGAAGAAGAAGAAAAGTTAGTTGGAAAGTGTTTCTTGTAATGTTTTTGGCATAAGGGACACTTTATGAAATTAAGTGCAGTAATGATGTAGAGTAAGAAAAAAAAATAATATGGTCAAGTATTTATGAAAGTGATATTGGGGTGTGGCATAAGCGAATACATAATGACCTTCATTATGGTTTGGGAGTCAATGGAAATAACAAGTAAAAGTTTATTCAGTTCGACCGGGGCCGAATTTTTTAATGCAAGTTTAAACAATTAATCCCGTGGATTCTGTTTCTTATACCCACCACCGTAGGATGGGGGTATATTCAGTATATTCATTTTGTCTTTCAGTTTGCAACACATCGAAATATCCATTTCCGACCCTATAGAGTATATGTATTCTTGATCAGAGTAAAAGTCTAAGACGATCTAGCCATGTCCGTCCGTCTGTCTATTGAAATCACTCTACAGTATTTCCAAATTGAGATATTGAGCTGAATTATTTTTTTGTCCATAAGTAGGTTAAGTTCGAATAAGGGATATATCGGAATATATCTAGATATGGCCCCCATATAGATCGATCCGTCGATTTAGGATCTTAGGCCCATAAAAGCCACATTTATTATCCGATTTTGCTGAAATTTGGGACAGTTAGTTGCGTTAGACTCTTCGACATACCTCTACAATTTGGCACAGATCGGTTCAGATTTGGATATAGCTGCCATATAGACCGATCTGTCGATTTAAGGTCTTGCGCGCATAAAAAGCCCATTTATTGTCCGATTTTGCAAAACTTGCCTTCAGTGGCGCCTGACAGTTTGATTGGAACGCCGCTCCCACATCAACATCGTCTCCAAAGTCTTCAGGGTCCAGAAGATTTCCGCCCGAAAGACGCTGCAGCCGTCCAGAAGCCTACAAGATTCCCGGATTTCAAGAAAGTCAATGAAGACTCCTGCTCCAGTGCCCCCATCCAAAAGAGACATCACCGTGTATACATATGGTACGGGAAGGGAGAGGTGACCCCAACCCAGAGATCCCTTTTCGGGAAAATTACTTATAGCCCATCAACAAGGAAGGACTCACCTGGTGTGTAATCATTTGCGAGACATATAGCATGCCGCCATGCGGCATCACAATTCTCCCCTCTAAACAGAAGAAAGGCCTAAGTTCATGGAGCGCCATCTACCTGACTTCCTCAAACTCATGGCTGTCTTTTTGCCACACACCCAATATTTGGATGAAAGGGCATAAGATCAAAAATAGTATTCCGCGCATCTCTCCTTACCCCAAAGATAAGCACTACAGCGATACCATATACCTTTTCGATCATCTTGCGAATGGCACAGTTGTCCAGAGCTTTGTGCCACACCAGACAACCATAGGTGAGAATTGGCCGAAAGACCGATGTTGAAATTCAGTGTATCATGCCATGCGACAGCAGTAGAGCACACTCAGTTCCCCTTTGACCTTTTCCTCTATGTTTCTTTTCCAACTTTGTTTCTGATCAAGAATCACGTCCAAGTACTTGGTCTCTGAAAAGAGTGATAGTTCCACCCCATCCAGGTCAGGTCCCTTACAGGCACCCATTTTCCTGCTACTGGTGAAAAGTACCAGTTGGGTCTTTCTGGGATTTATGCCAAGCCCGTTGGCTCTCGCCAATCCGGATAGCTTCCTCATAGCTCCCTGAACGAGATCAGTAATAGTAGAGAGGAAACGGCCAACCACCATTATGATGCGTCGTCCGCGTAGGCGACAAAGTTTACTCTCTCCCTCTCGAAAGGCGTCAGAATCCTACTGATCACCAAAACGAGATAAAATCTCTCCTTGGCCGAATGACTGCTGTAAAAATCCAGTATACCGTGCTCGGTCTTATCGGCCTTGCAATCAAGTTGCGACAGCAGTAGAGCGCATTCAGTTCCACTTTGACTTTTCCTGGACGATTTGGGGAATGGGGAATAAACCTTCAGAATTAAAATGGGTTCATAAATAAATAAATTTATGAATTGCCATTGCGCCAATGGTGGGAAAAACATTGCTTTAACCGAGGTTAGGAAAAAGCCAGAGTATCGGGAGTTGGTAACATCAATTCAAAACAATTCCTCAAAAAAAAAAAAAAAAAAAAATAATAATAATAAGAAATTCCACGAAGGTGTGGGAAACGAGTAGGAAACCACAGGATTTTGGTCACACCCAATACCAAATATTGTAGTAAAGTTGGGGGAAATAAAAATGCTCCTTTTTAAATCAACTTACATTTGTACTTTATTAATACTTAGGTGAGATGTCATCTGGTTCGCTGCTGAGACAAAAAGAGACCGTTTGCCTTGTCTTTACTTGCCAGTAGAACATACGAACTGCCAACGAGAGGGCACTAATTGCCATATCAATATATAATAAAAACAAGGAAAAGCGTGCAAAGTTCGGCCGGGCCGAATCTTACATACCCTCCACCATGGATCGCATTTGCCGAGTTCTTCTCCCGTCATCACTTCTTAGGCAAAAAAGGATATAAGAAAAGATTTTCTCTGCTATTATTATATTATTAAATGTTGGAGACCTGTGTAAAATTTCAGCCAATTCGAATAAGAATTGCGCCCTTTGAGGGCTCAAGAAATAAAATAGAGAGATCGATTTATATGGGAGCTGTATCGGGCTATAGACCGATTCAGATCATAATAACCACGTATGTTGATGGTCATGAGAGGATCCGTAGTACATAATTTCAGGCAAATCGGATAATAATTGCGACCTCTAGAGGCTCAAGTAGTCAAGATCCCAGATCGGTTTATATGGCAGCTATATCAGGTTATGGACCGATTTGAACCATACTTAGCACATTTATTGGATATCATAACAAAACACGTCGTGCAAAATTTCATCCCAATCGGATAAGAATTGCGCACTCTAGAGGCTCAAGAAGTCAAAACCCAAGATCGGTTTATATGGCAGCTATATCAGGTTATGAACCGATTTGAACCATACTTGGCATAGTTGTTGGATATCATAACAAAACACGTTGTGCAAAATTTCATTCCAATCGGATAAGAATTGCGCACTCTAGAGGCTCAAGAAATCAAGACCCAAGATCGGTTTATATGGCAGCTATATCAGGTTATGGACCGAATTGAACCATACCTGGCACACTTGTTGGATATCATAACAAAACACGTAGTGCAAAATTTCATTCCAATCGGATAAGAATTGCGCACTCTAGAGGCTCAAGAAGTCAAGACCCAAGATCGGTTTATATGGCAGCTATATCAGGTTATGGGCCGATTTGAACCATACTTGAGACAGTTGTTGGATATCATAACAAAACATGTAGTGCAAAATTTCATTCCAATCGGATAAGAATTGCGCACTCTAGAGCCTCAAGAAGTCAAGATCCCAGATCGGTTTATATGGCAGCTATATCAGGTTATGGACCGATTTAAACCATACTTGGCACAGTTATTGGATATCAAAACAAAACACGTCGTGCAAAATTTCATTCCAATCGGATAAGAATTGCGCACTCTAGAAGCTCAAGAAGTCAAGACCCAAGATCGGTTTATATAGCAGCTATATCAAAACATGGACCGATATGGCCCATTTACAATACCAACTGACCTACACTAATAAGAAGTATTTGTGCAAAATTTCAAGCGGCTACCTGTACTCCTTCGGAAGTTAGCGTGCTTTCGACAGACAGACGGACGAACGGACGGACGAACGGACGGACGAACGGACGGACGAACGGACGGACGGACGGACAGACGGACGGACATGGCTAGATCGACATAAAATGTCGCGACGATCAAGAATATATATACTTTATGGTGTCTCGGACGAATATTTCGAGTAGTTACTAACAGAATGACGAAATTAGTATACCCCCCATCTTATGGTGGAGAGTATAATAGGGGGAAACATTTATGTACTGTAAAAGTAAAGGGTGATTTTTTTGAGGTTAGGATTTTCATGCATTAGTATTTGACAGATCACGTGGGATTTCAGACATGGTGTCAAAGAGAAAGATGCTCAGTATGCTTTGACATTTCATCATGAATAGACTTACTAACGAGCAACGCTTGCAAATCATTGAATTTTATTACCAAAATCAGTGTTCGGTTCGAAATGTGTTCAAATTTTGACAAATTTTGTTCAGCGATGAGGCTCATTTCTGGTTGAATGGCTACGTAAATAAGCAAAATTGCCGCATTTGGAGTGAAGAGCAACCAGAAGCCGTTCAAGAACTGCCCATGCATCCCGAAAAATGCACTGTTTGGTGTGGTTTGTACGCTGGTGGAATCATTGGACCGTATTTTTTCAAAGATGCTGTTGGACGCAACGTTACGGTGAATGAACACATTTCGAACCGAACACTGATTTTGGTAATAAAATTCAATGATTTGCAAGCGTTGCTCGTTAGTAAGTCTATTCATGATGAAATGTCAAAGCATACTGAGCATCTTTCTCTTTGACACCATGTCTGAAATCCCACGTGATCTGTCAAATACTAATGCATGAAAATCCTAACCTCAAAAAAATCACCTTTTACAATAATACATACTGATTCAGATATTGTCAAAGATTTTGAGTTGCAATCAAATAAGTTCATAATTTCAGTTCATAATTTCATTCACAGATATTTATTTAATTTTTTAAAAATATGGGCAAACTGCAGTAATCACGATTCTTCTCCAACTTTGTTTCGGATCAAGAATCACGTCCAAGTATTTGGTCTCTGAAGAGAGTGGTAGCTCCACAAAATCGCAAGGAGTTGTATGACAATCGATCCTGCCCTTTTCACCAAACGAATTCACCGCCCGGATTGTCTTTCCCTCCGTTATCATGACCTCTACCACGGACAATAACTGGGCACAAAGTTATGGCTCTGTCCTGGTTCCGTCATATCTTAGAATGCTTCCAAGGGTTTGCAGATCATTAGATAGTAATCTATGGAACCTGGAGGACTCATTCACTCCCTCTATGGACTCGAAAACAGACCCATCATACCTTCTTGGACGATTTCAACTCACATTTGTACTTGTTTAGGGTCCACAGTCCACACGCAGCCTGCTCGTAGTTTATCTAAGTCTGCTTAAGTCCGCCTTATACCAAACAGGTTGCGATTTCTTACACGGATATGTCCGATGACAGTTCTTCTTATAGCTACTCAACATGGTTCCTGTTAGCAGATTCTATGCCAATTCAAGCTTCCATATATCAGTAAGCGGTCAATACGGTTGGAATATCCAAAAATTGCCCTATCTGAACCATACTCGGCACCAACGTCGAAAGGGTCTAATACAATTCACTGTTCCAAATTTCCGCGAAATGGGGTGATAAATAGAGCTTGTCTTAGATCATGATGGTTAATCGGGAGATGGGTATAAATGAAAGCTATATCCAATTGTGTGCACCATATTCAGGAAGGATGTAACAACCCACGGTACCAAATTTCAGAACCATTTAGACGGATCTTCCGAAAGGCTTTCAATCGAAAGATCGGTCTAAGTGGTAATTCGACCATATCGAATTACGCTCTAGACCAAAATCGTTACGGAAGTCAAATGGTCTAAAACAACTCAGAATTCTGATTTTCAGCGAAATCGGCTAATAAATGGGCCTTTTATGGGTTTAGCAGTAAATCGTGAGAGTGGTAAATAGGGGGGCTATATCTATTGGGTTGCCCAAAAAGTAATTGCGGATTTTTCATATAGTCGGCGTTGACAAATTTTTTCACAGCTTGTGACTCTGTAAGTGCATTCTTTCTTCTGTCAGTTATCAGCTGTTACCTTTAGCTTGCTTTAGAAAAAAAGTGTAAAAAAGTATATTTGATTAAAGTTCGTTCTGAGTTTTATTACAATGCATTTACTTTCTTTTAAAAAATCCGCAATTTCTTTTTGGGCAACCCAATATTTCTGAACCAATTTTGGATGTTCTCAGATGGGTTATTTAACCATCCGTATCAAATGTCGAGTAAATATGTTCAATCTGCACTGCAACAGTTGACAAATGACAACATTATTTCAAATTACCCAAAATCTGACGAACATATTTATGGGAGCCATATCTAAATCTGAACCGGATTCTACGAAATTCAACAGAAACGTCGAGAGTCAAGAGAAAATTCTTCGTGCAAAATTTCGATAGAATCGTTTAACAAATGACCACATCATTGGAATATTAATTAAAATCGGACGAATATATTTATGGCAAATATATCCAAATCTGAACCAATTTTTCCAATTTCAATAGGCTTCGTCTCTACGCAAACTAAAAAATTAAAAATGTGGATGAAAATTGCGACCTGTAAGTTGTACATAAATCAACATGGAGAGACGGACAGATGGACATAGCTAAATCGAATCAGAAAGTGATTCTGAGTCGATCGGTATACTTATCAATGGGTCTATCTCTCTTCCTTCAGGGTGTTACAAACAAATGCATTAAATTATAATACCCTGCACCACACTGGTGGTGTATGGTATAATTAATATGCTTCGATCTGCGATGGTGGGTACAGAAATTAGCTACAACCCCCTACCACTTAAATAAACCTTTTCTCTTCTGTAATAAAACAAAATTAAACCATCGCTTAACTAGCATATTATGTGAGTAGCATATTTTCAAAGCCAAGAAAAGAAAACAACAAGTAAAAAGGCGTTAAGTTCGGCCGGGCCGAACTTTGGATACCCACCACCTCGGGTATATATGTAAACCACCTTTCATCAAAATTCGGTAAAAATTTCATACCTTATACTCATATACCTCATAACGATCTGAACTATATACGACACGGATGTCGAAAAGCCGAACATAAGTCACTGTGTCAAATTTTAGTGAAATCGGATTAAAAATGCGCCTTTTATGGGGCCAAGACTTTAAATCGATATATCGATCTACATGGCAGCTATATCCAAATCTGGACCGATTTGGGCCAAGTTGCATAAACATGTCGAAAAGCCTAACACAAAGCACTGTCCCAAATTTCGGCGAAATCGGATAATAAATGCGCCTTTTATGGCCCCAAAACCTAAAACCTAGATATCGGTCTATATGGCAGCTATATGCAAATCTGGACCGATCTGGGCAAAATTGAAGAAGGACGTCGAAGAGCCTAACCAAACTCACTGTGTCAAATTTCAGCGACATCGGACAATAAATGCGCCTTTTATGGCCCCAAAACCTAAAACCTAGATATCGGTCTATATGGCAGCTATATCCAAATCTGCACCGATATGTGCGATATTGCAGAAGTATGTCAAGGGGCTTAACTTAACTCACGGTTCCAAATTTCGGCGACATCGGACAATAAATGAGTATTTTATGGGCCCAAAACCATAAATTTAGAAATCGGTCTATATGGCAGCTATATCCAAATCTGAACCGATCTGAACCAAATTGCAGAAATGTGTCAAAGGACCCAACACAACTCACTGTCCCAAATTTCAGCAAAATCTGATAATAAATGTGGCTTTTGTGGGCCTAAGACCCTTAACCGGAGGATCGGTCTATATGGCAGCTATATCCAAATCTGGACCGATCTGAGCCAAATTGACGATGGATGTCAAATGGCCGAACACAACTCACTGCCCCAAATTTCAGCAAAATCGGATATTAAATGTGGCTTTTATGGGCCTTAGACCATAAATCGGAGGATCGGTCTATATGGCAGCTATATCCAAATCTGGACCGATCTGAGCCAAATTGACGATGGATGTCAAATGGCCGAACACAACTCACTGCCCCAAATTTCAACAAAATCGGGTAATAAATGTGGCTTTTATGGGCCTAAGACCCTAAATCGGCGGATCAGTCTATATGGGGGCTATATCAAGATATAGTCCGATATAGCCCATCTTCGAACTTAACCTGCTTATGGACAAAAAAAGAATCTGTGCAAATTTTCAGCTCAATATCTGTATTTTTAAAGATTGTAGCGTGATTTCAACAGACAGACGGACAGACGGACAGACGGACGGACATGTCTAGATCGTCTTAGATTTTTACGCTGATCAAGAATATATATACTTTATAGGGTCGGAAATGGATATTTGGATGTGTTGCAAACGGAATGACAAAATGAATATACCCCCATCCTTCGGTGGTGGGTATAAAAAACATTAGAAAATTACATATTCTTTTTCCTCCAGCTTTTTTCTTGTGTTAATTTCTCTTTGTTCATGCAAATAGGCTTTTTAGGATTTTTTCCTGGAAATGGTTTAACGGTAATTAATGCCTTTGTCATGGCATAAAATCGCTAACTGAATTTAAATTTTGAGTAAAAAAAGAAAAAATGGGTTTGAACACGTGTCTTGCAACGCCCATTTGTCACCGTTTGCTTATCTTAATTACTATAGAAAAATATTTTGAAATTTGATAAACTTATGATGGTATTAAATTATTATACCCACAACCAAAGGATGGGGGTTTACTAAAGTCGTTCGGTTTATAATGAAATTTTGCTCAGATAGTTTATATTGACTTAGGTCGTTGGGGATTGCATATCAGCCATATAGACCGATGTAGACCTTACTTTACACAGTTGTTGAAAGTGTTAACAGAACACTACATGCAACATTTTAGTCCAATTTGATAAAAACTGTGGCTTCCAGCGGCTGAAGAAATCAAATCAGGAGATCGGTTTATATGTGAGCTATATCTAAATCTAAACCGATATGGCTCACTTAGACGAATATTTTGAGGATTAACAAACGGAATGACTAAATGAGTATACTCCATCCTATGGTGGAAGTTTAAAAACAAAAAGTTCATAAAAAATTTTCTCTCCTAAGTTTAACGTTAGCCGTGAGTTTGCAAATTATTATACCCACCACCGAAAGATGGCGGTTTATTATACCCCCCACCGTAGGATAGGGGGTATATTCATTTAGTCATTCCGTTTGAAGCCCATAAAAGCTTAATTATACCCTCCACCATAGGATGGGGGGTATACTAATTTCGTCATCCTGTTTGTAACTACTCGAAATATTCGTCTGAGACCCCATAATATATATATATTCTTGATCGTCGGACATTTTATGTCGATCTAACCATGTCCGTCCGTCCGTCCGTCTGTCTGTCGAAAGCACGGTAACTTCTGAAAGAGTAAAGCTAGCCTCTTGAAATTTTGCAAAAATACTTGTTATTAGTGTAGGTCGGTTGGCATTGTAAATGGGCCATATCGGTCCATGTTTTGATATAGCTGCCATATAAACCGATCTTGGGTCTTGACTTCTTGAGCCTCTAGAGGGCGCATTTCTTATCCGATTTGAATGAGTTTTGGCACGAAGTGTTTTGTATTAAATTCAACAACTGTGCCAAGTATGGTCATTGAAACCGATCTGGGGTCTTGACTACTTGAGCCTGTAGAGGTCGCAATTATTATCCGATTTACCTGATTTGTACGACGGATTCTCTCATGACCATCAACATACGTGTTTATTATGGTCTGAATCGGTCTATAGCCCGATACAGCTCCCATATAAATCGATCTCTCTATTTTACTTCTTGAGCCCCCAAAGGGCGCAATTCTTATTCGAATTGGCTGTCATTTTACAAAGGTCTCCCACATTTAATTTAATTGTGGTCCAAACCGAACCATATATTGATATCGCTCGAATAGCAGAGCAAATCTTTTCTTATATCCATTTTTTTGCCTAAGAAGAGATGCCAGGAAAAGAACTCGACAAATACGATCTATTGTGGACGGTATATAAGATTCGGCCCGGCCGAACTTAGCACGCTTTTACTTGTTATACCCACCACCGACGGATGGGGGTATATTCATTTTGTTATTCCGTTTGCAACACATCGAAATATCCATTTCCGACCCTATAAAGTATATATATTCTTGATCAGCGTAAAAATCTAAGACGATCTAGACATGTCCGTCCGTCTGTCCGTCTGTCTGCTGAAATCACGCTACAATCTTCAAAAATAGAGATATTGAGCTGAAACTTTGCACAGATTCTTTTTTAAGCAGGTTAAGTTCGAAGATGGGCTATATCGGATTATATCTTCATATAGCCCCCATATAGACCGATCCGCCGAATTAGGGTCTTAGGCCCATAAAAGCCACATTTATTGTCCGATTTTGCTGAAATTTAAGACAGTGAGTTGTCTTAGACCCTTCGACATCTTCCGTCAATATGGCTCAGATCGGTCCATATTTGGATATAGCTGTCATATAGACCGATCCTCCAATTTAGGGTCTTAGGCCCATAAAAGACACATTTATTATCCGATTTTGCTGAAATTTGGGACAGTGAGTTGTCTTAGGCCCTTCGACATCCTCCAGCAATATGGCTCAGATCGGTTCAGATTTGGATATAGCTGCCATATAGACCGATCCTCCAATTTAGGGTCTTAGGCCCATAAAAGCCACATTTATTAACAGATTTTGCTGAAATTTGGGACAGTGAGTTGTCTTAGACCCTTCGACATCCTCCGTCAATATGGCTCAGATCGGTTCAGATTTGAATATAGCTGCCATATAGACCGATCTCTCTTTTTTAGGTTTTGGGGCCATAAAAAGCGCATTTATTGTCCGATGTTGCCGAAATTTGGGACAAAGGGTTAAGTTAAGCCCCTCCACATATTTCTGCAAGTTGGTCTAGATCGATCAAGATTTGCATATAGCTGCCATATAGACCGATCTCTCTATTTAAAGTCTTGGCCCCATAAAAGGCACATTTTTACTCCGATTGCACTGAAATTTGGCACACTGATTCATATTATGCTTTTCGACATCCGTGTCGTATATAGTTCAGATCGGTTTATTTTTAGATATAACTTCTAAAAAGACCAATATTTTGTTATTTACAATTGAACAATAACTTTTACTTATTAGTATTTGGTCTAAATCGGAACATGTATTGATATAGCTGCTATAGGGCATAAGGTATGCAATTTTCACCGAATTTTGATGAAAGGTGGTTTACATATATACCCGTGGTGGTGGGTATCCAAAGTTCGGCCCGGCCGAACTTAACGCCTTTTTACTTGTTTTTATCTGATTTCGCTGAAATTTAAAACAGTGACTAGTTTTAGGCCTACCAAATATAGTTTAGATCGGAATATTTTAAGATATAGCTGCCATACAGACTGATCTCCCGATAAAGGGTCTGAAGCCCGATGAAGGGTCTGAAGCCCATAACCGATTCGCTGAAAGTTAAAACAGTGAGTAGTTTTAGGCCTCCTAACATAGGACCCAAATATGGTTTAGATCGGACTATATTTTGATATAGCTGCCATATAGACCGATCTGCCGATAAAGGGTCTGAAGCCCATAAAAGCTTTATTTTTTATCCGATTTTGCTGAAATTTTAAGCAGTTAGCAGCTTTAGCCCTACCAACGTCTGACCCAAATATGGTTCAGATCGGACTATATTTAGATATACAATAGCTGTCCTATAGACCGATATCCCGATAAAGGGTGTGAAGCCCATAAAAGCCCTATTCTTTGCCCAATACCACACAGCGGTGGTGTAGGATATAAAAAAAAGATTTTGAGTAAACAATTTTGGAAAATCTTACCGGAAGTGGTACAAATAGTACGTTTAGTGCCGCAGTTGGTACTATTTCCTACTTTCTTTGTAAATTGAGCTAGAGCTCTGAATTTTGAAACTAAGGTACATCATGGCAACCTAGAGTTTTCGGAAATTTGGGTACTAAAAAAAACCAAATGGGTACGTACAATGCGGATAGGTAGAGCTGCTATTTTGAAATTTGACTTGAAAGATATCTGCTTCAAAATAATGAGGGTGATAAGAGAAAATTAAAAAATAGTACTGGTTACGGGGGAAAATGTACGTTAAGCACAGCAATTGGTACCATTTTGGTACTTTCTTTACAGGGAGCTAGACGTCTTAAATTGGGCATGAAGGTGTAAGTTGACTAAATAATCTATTCACAATTCGAACATTTTGGTACCAAAATTGATCCATTTGGTATTTTCTTAATGATGATGGGTGACTAGATAATCTATTCAAAATTCGTACATTTTGGTACAAAAATTGCTACATTAGCTCCTTTACAGATGGAGCTATAAGTCTGAAATTTTGTTTGAAGGTACATGAAGGATATATTTAATGAATGACTAAATGATCTACTCAAAATTCGTACATTTTGCTACCAAAAAGAGCAAAATAGTACGAAATAGCTTATCTTTATCTACAGCGAACTGTGAATGCTAAAATTAAGCATTTGACAAACATTATCGCAGTCTTGACAAAAATATGACATGTGGAAGTAAACGTACTAATTGTGGTGCAATTGGTACCTTGAAAGAATATATTGGGCAACTAAAGGGAGATTTTTTAACTATTATGTTTTTGGCAACACTGGTTTAAACAGCTCAAACATCTTCAGTTTGGTTTATAATATAACCATGAATCGACGTACAAACGAACAACGCTTCTTGATCGTCGTAAAATTCTAAAACGACTCAACGATGTCCCTGCATCTGTCCATCAGTCCGTCTGTGTGTCAGTCAGTTGTATTCACATTACAATCATTAAAAATTGAGATATCGAATTGACATTCTGCAAAGCCTTATTTTTCTTCTATACGCAGGTTAAGTTCTTGAATGGGCCAAATCGAACTATATTTGCATGGCAGCTATGCCATAAAGACCGATCTGGTGATTTAGGATTTCTGAGCCCATTAAAAACGAATTTTTGTCCGATTTCGCTGAAATGTATAACAATAAGCTGAACAAAGGTTTCCGACATCCGTCCCGAATATGGTGTATATGTAGCTGCCATATAAACCGATATAGGAATTTAGGGTCTTAAGCCCGTAACAGGCGCATCTATGACCTGATTTCGCTGAAATTTGGAAAAGATACTTTTCTTATGCCATTCGACATCAGACCCGAATATAGTCCATGTAACAGCCATATAAACCGATATGGCTATTTAGGGTCTTATGTCAATACCAAGCGCATTTATTACTTAATTTCGCTGAAATTTTGAACAGTAAGTTTAACTAAGCCCGTCGATATCCGAACCATAAATGGTCCAGATCGATAATACTTGAATATAGATGACATATTGACCAAACTGAAGATTTCTGGTATAAGACCTTTAACGGCCCTGTATTCATTTCATATATAATGTAAACAAGTAAAAAGGCGTTAAGTTCGGGCGGGCCGAACTTTGGATAACTACCACCTCGGGTATATATGTAAGCCACCTTTCATCATAATCCACCGAAAAATGCATAATTTATACCCTATGGCAGCTTTATCGAAATATGGTCCGATTTGAACTTAATTCGACACGGATGTTGAGTGGTCTAATAAGTACAAGTCATTGTTCAATTTTGTAGTACAAAATATTGGTCTTTTTGGTAGCCATAACCAAATATAGACCAATCTGAATCATATACGACACAAATGTCGAAAAGCCTAACATGAGTCACTGTGTCAATTTTCTTCAAAATCAGATTATAAATGTGCCTTTAATGGGACCAAGTCTTTAAATCGAGTCTGATATATATCTTTATCCAAATCGAAACCGATCAGGGCCAAATTGAAGAAGAATGTTGAAGGGCCTAACACAGCTTCCAGTCCCAAATTTCGGCGAAATCGAATAATAAATGCACCTTTTATGGGGCCAAGATCCTAAATCGAGAGATCGGTCTATATGGCAGCCATATTCAAATCTAGACCGATCTGAGCCATATAGCAGAAAGATGTCAAGGGGCCTAATACAACTTACTGTCCCAAATTTCGGCGATATCGGGCTATAAAACGCCTTTTTTGGGCCCAAAACCTAAAATCGAGAGATCGGTCTATATGGCAGCTATCTCAAAATCTGAACCGATCAGGGCCAAATTAAAGAAAGATGGTCAAACACAACTCCATGTCCTAAATTTCAGCAAAATCGTATAATAAATGTGGCTTTGATGGGCCTAAGACCCTAAATCGGTGGATCGGTCTATATAGGGGCTATATAAAGATATAGTCAGATATGCCCATCTTCGAACTTAACCTGCTTATGGAAAAAAAAAAGAATCTGTGCAAAGTTTCAGCTTAATATCTCAATTTCTAAAGACTGTAGCGTGATTTCAAAAGACAGACGGACGGACGTGACTACATCGTCCTGGATTTTTACGCTGATCAAAAATATATAGACTTTATAGGGTCGGACATGTACCCACCATCCACCGAGGGATGGTGGGTACAAAAATTATATTTTACGATGCTCCTTGCCACTGTGCTATCGTAATATTTCTTTCCACATTGCTGTGATGTCCGTACGCTAATGTTTATAATACATACACACATAACCCTTTATGCACACTTTAGTCATGCCCAGCCAACATGCTACACACAATCCCTGAAAAAATTATTCATAAGTTTGGAAGCAGTAGTTCTTCCGTATCAGTCGTGGAACATTCTTTGGGCTTAGTAAAACGAACATTTTTGTATCATTTTGGAGTGTCTATTTGCGATTTCTTTTTTTCGAGTGATGTGCAACTCTTCTAGAAGAGTATTTTATTTATCTTGCAAAAAACTTATTTATTACTCGTCCACACTATTTTTGCGCCATTCTAAGATCTTCCAAGTCTCTTCTGACTTACTCGTTAGAAACTCATATGGAAAATTCGTGGAACACTGCTCCTCCGCATGGCCCAGCCGCACAACCATTCCGTCATACATGTATTCGAATTGGCGTGCGATCGTCACGGCCGGGCATCCATCATGCTAGACGCAATGGTTTACATGAATACGCATGGCCCAGCAATACAGCCATTCATATAAATTTTAGTTTCAGTACAACGCAGCTGTCTCTTCTCTAACCGTATCCACAATCAAGTCAGCATAAATTTTTTCTTGATAAATTTAAAATTTTATAATATTTTTCTTCGAAAAGCGGACGATCTCTAAAGGACATCGTAACAGACCTGTCACTTGAATTGTCTTGAGACAAGGTGACATGTTCGTTCACAATGTCATGCATGATTTTCGCGACAACTATATGAAAATGTCAACGACGATTTGTGTGGGCGTATATGTCTTCAACGATTTAACATGGTCATGCACCGTTCTTTTAAGACGTCGTGATAACGAGGCCTGCTAGGAAGTGATGAATATTCAGACACACCAATAAAAACGACATACAGTCGGACATGGAAATGGGCATTTTGTTAAGGTGCTCACATTGAATATCATCATTCGACGTCTATTTTGACAAGATAAGTGGAATATAATTCTCACTTGGTTGATGTAGTCATTGCTATTTAATATCACATATTTCAAAGGCTGCTCATGAGTCGTTGAGCGGACTGAATAGTAAGACATGTGGCATAGTCCGCAGTCAGAAAGCCTCGAAACTAACGAAACAACTAACGCGATCAGTTCTCATGCTAAAGCGATTCGTCCGCATCCTCGCATCTTAACGCTGATCCGTTCGCATCCTAACGCCACTCGTCCACACCAAACCGCGAACTTGCCTCCATCCTAACGTAACGCGAACGCATCCTAACGCCACTCGTCCGCATCCAAACGCTGACTGGTCACCATCCTAACGCGACTCGTTCGCATCCTAACGCTGAATCATACGCAATCCAACCCGCCTCGTCTGCATCCTAACGCAGAATTGTAGGCATACTAACGCGACTCGTTTGCATCATAACGCTGATCCGTTCGCATTCTAACACGAATCGTCTGCATCCTAATGCTGACTTGATCGCATCCTAACGCGACTCGTTCGCATCCTATAGGTGATCCGTTTGCATCATAACGCGAATCGTCTCATCCTAATGCTGATTTGTTCACATCCTAACGCGACTCGTCCGCATCCTAACACTGACTTGTTCGCATTCTAAGGCTAATTTGTTCGCATTCTAAGGCTAATTTGTTCGCATTTTAACGCGACTCGTCTGTATCCTAATGCTGACTTGTTCGCATCCAAACGCTGAATCATTCGCATCCCAACGCTGAATCGTTCGCAATCTAATGCGGCTCGTCTGTATCCTAACGCTGACTAGCGGGCATCCTAACGCGACCCGTTCACATAATAACGCTGATAAGTTTGCGTTCTAACTCGTCTGCAGACCAATGGTGCGCGCATAAATTAAATCTTAGCCCATTGCCGGAAGACAACAGAATGCCAGACAATCCGAATACTAGCCGAAGCTTAGCGCCTTTCTGGCTTAACAATTCCTACTCCTCCGAATACCGTATCTAAGCGAACGAGTGGCTCCATTCCCTAGATAAGGTACTTACCGGCTAAAAGCGCCTCACGGACTGACACCAGCCAACGCTCTACACCGAAGAGTTTAGGAGTGTGTTATTGTTATATTGGTCCTTAAAGGTAAACCCATTTGACTGCTGGCCTACCTCAGCCGTAGATAAAACCACGTTACAAACTTATATCCAGACTTCTGATATCTGTCCCGTATATGGTCCAGATCGGGCTATATTTAGAAATGATTAGGTTAAGTTGAAAAGAGGGTGCATATATTAATCTGCCCTATGTCACTATAAACACACCTAAGCCAGTGATCGGTATATAGCTGCCATGTTTACTGACCTTCATCTTTTGTGTCTAAGGACCGTAAAAGGCGCATTTATTATCCTATTTCTCTGAAATTTTAAACAGTGAGCAGCTGTGATTCCCGACATTTAACTCAAATGTGGTCCAGATCGGAGAATATTTGGATATAGCTGCTTAATAGATCGATCAGCCGATTTAAGGCTTAAGCCAATAAAAGCCGCATTTATTATGAAATTTCACTAATATTTGGAACTGCTACTTGTATTTATAAAGATTCTCGGCAACTGAACCAAATACGATTACGATCGGACTATATTTCGATATTATTAAGGATATAATAGAGTTATAATAAAATAGGGTAACAAATATATCCGTGATGGTGGGAACCAAAAGTTCGGCATTACCGAACTTAATGCGTTTTTATAATACCCTCCACCATAGGATGCGGGTAAACTAATTTCGTCATTCTGTTTGTAACTCCTTGAAACATTCGTCTTAGACCCCATGAAGTATATATATTCTTGATCGTCGTGAAATTTTGAGTCGATCAAGCCATGTCCGTCCGCTCGTCCGTCTGTCTGTCGAAAGCACGCTAACTTTCAAATGATTCAAGCTAGCCGCTTGAAATTTTGCACAAATTCTTCTTATTAGCGTAGATTGGTTGTAATTGTATATAGACCATATCGGTCCATGTTTTGATTTAGCTGCCTTAAAAAACCGATTTGGGTCTTGAACTCTGGAGACACTAGAGGGTGCAATTCCTATCCGATTTGGCTGAAATTTTGCATTAAGTGGTTTGTTGTGATTTCCAATAACTGTGATAATTATGGTTCAAATCAGCTCATAACCTGATATAGCTCGCATATAAACCGATATTGAATCTTGACTTCTTGAGCCTCTAGATGCAATTCTCATCCGATTTAGCTGAAATTTTGCATGAGGTGCTTCGTTATGACTTCCAATAACTGTGCTAAGTATGGTTCAAATCGGTTCATAACCTCTTATAGCTGTCATATAAACCGATCTGGGGTCTTGATTTCTTGAGCCTCTGGAGACTGAAATTTGCACAATGGCTTCCCCCATGACTGAATATTTTGTATTTAGGTTTTTTGGAACAAAGGAAAAAAATTAATTGTATGCGTATGCAATAAATATGCAAAAAAAATTCTATTCAATATTGAAATGGCTAGAAAATAATAATTTTTGTGTTATTTGTACTTACTAAGCTTTTGGTGCCTAAGATTGAAAAATGGTTTGCGCTTACCTGAAACAAAAAAAAAAGTTTTATAACTGTACAAAAGGTATATTAGACATAAAAAACAAGTAAAAAGCATAAAGTTCAGCCGGGCCAAACTATGGTCTTCAAAAATTGAGATATTGAGCTGAAACTTTGCACAGATTCTTTTTTTGTCCATAAGCAGGTTGAGTTCGAAGATGGGCCAAATCAGACTATATCTAGATATAGCCTCCATATAGACCGATCCGCCGATTTAGGGTCTTAGGCCCATAAAAGCCACATTTATTATCCGATTTTGCTGAAATTTGGGACAGTGAGTTGTCTCAGACCCTTCGACATCCTTCGCCAATTTAGCCCAGATCGGTTCAGTTTTGGATATAGCTGCCATATAGACCGATCCTCCGATTTAGGGTCTTACACCCATAAAAGCTACATTTATTATCCGATTTTGCTGAAATTTGGGACAGTGAGTTATGTTAGGCCTTTCGACATCATTTGTCAATTTGGCCCCGATCGATCCAGATTTGGATATAGCTGCCATATAAACCGATCATCCGATTTAGGGTCTTAGGCCCATAAAAGCCAGATTTATTATCCGATTTTGCTGAAATTTGGGACAGTGAGTTGTCTAAGGCCCTTTGATATCCTTCACCAATTTGGCCCAGATCGGTCCAGTTTTGGATATAGCTGCCATATAGACCGATCCTCCGATTTAGGGTCTTAGACCCATAAAAGCCACATTTATTATCCGATATTGCTGAAATTTGGGACAGTGAGTTGTCTAAGACCCTTCGACATCCTTCACCAATTTAGCCTAGATCGGTCCAGTTTTGGATATAGCTGCCATATAGACCGATCCTCCGATTTAGGGTCTTAGGACCATAAAAGCCAGATTTATTATCCGATTTTGCTGAAATTTGGGACAGTGAGTTGTCTAAGGCCCTTCGATATCCTTCGCCAATTTGGCCCAGATCGGTCCAGTTTTGGATATAGCTGCCATATAGACCGATCCTCCGATTTAGGTCTTAGACCCAGAAAAGCCACATTTATTATCCGATTTTGCTGAAATTTGGGACAGTGAGTTGTGTTAGGCCTTTTGACATCCTTTGGCAATTTGGCTCAGATCGGTTCAGATTTGGATATAGCTGCCATATAGACCGATCTCTCGATTTAAGATTTTGAGCCCATAAAAGGCGAACTTATTGTCCGATGTCGCCGAAATTTGGGGCAGTGAGTTGTGATAAAACTTTCGATATTATCTTTCAATTTGGCTCAGATAGGTCCAGATTTGGATATAGCTGCAATATAGACCGATCTCTGGACAGTGGGTTGTGTTAGGCTCTTCGACACGTATCTGCAACTTGGTCGAAATCGGTCCAGATTTGGATGTAGCTGCCATATAGACCCATATCTCGATAAAAAGCCTTGGTCCAATAAAAGGCGCTTATAATCCGATTTCACTGAAATTTTCGACGTATGCTAGGCTTTTCGACGTCCGTGTCGTTTATGGTTCAGAGCGGTTTATTTTTAGAAATAGCTACTAAAAAGAGCAACATTTTGTTTTACACCGTTGAACAATGACTTGTACTTTTTAGTATTTGGTCCAAATCGGAACATCTTTCTATATAGCTGCTAGGGGTCATAAGGTATACATTTTTCCCCGGATTTGACGAAAGGTGGTTTATATATATACCCGAGGTGGTGGGTATCCAAAGTTCGGCCCGGCCGAACTTAACGCCTTTTTACTTGTCGGCCGGGCCGAATCTTATATACCCTCCACCATGGATCGCATTTGCCAAGTTCTTCTCCCGGCATCTCTTCTTAGGCAAAAAAATGATATAAAAAAAGATTTGCTCTGCTATTAATATATTATTACATGTTGGAGACCTGTGTAAAATGTCAGCCAATTCGAATAAGAATTGCGCCCTTTGGGGGCTCAAGAAGTAAAATAGAGAGATCGATTTATATGGGAGCTGTATCGGGCTATAGACCGATTTAGATCATAATAAACACGTATGTTGATGGTCACGAGAGGATCCGAAATTTCCAAATTCGAAATTTCAGGCAAATCGGATAATAATTGCGACCTCTAGGCTCAAGAAGTCAAGATCCCAGATCGGTTTATATGGCAGCTATATCAGGTTATGTACCGATTTGAGCCATACTTGTCACAGTTGTTGGATATCATAACAAAACACGTCGTGCAAAATTTCATTCCAATCGGATAAGAATTGGGCACTCTAGAGGCCCAAAGCGCCTCACGGACTGACACCAGCCAACGCTCTACACCGAAGAGTTTAGGAGTGTGTTATTGTTATATTGGTCCTTAAAGGTAAACCCATTTGACTGCTGGCCTACCTCAGCCGTAGATAAAACCACGTTACAAACTTATATCCAGACTTCTGATATCTGTCCCGTATATGGTCCAGATCGGGCTATATTTAGAAATGATTAGGTTAAGTTGAAAAGAGGGTGCATATATTAATCTGCCCTATGTCACTATAAACACACCTAAGCCAGTGATCGGTATATAGCTGCCATGTTTACTGACCTTCATCTTTTGTGTCTAAGGACCGTAAAAGGCGCATTTATTATCCTATTTCTCTGAAATTTTAAACAGTGAGCAGCTGTGATTCCCGACATTTAACTCAAATGTGGTCCAGATCGGAGATGGATATAGCTGCTTAATAGATCGATCAGCCGATTTAAGGCTTAAGCCAATAAAAGCCGCATTTATTATGAAATTTCACTAATATTTGGAACTGCTACTTGTATTTATAAAGATTCTCGGCAACTGAACCAAATACGATTACGATCGGACTATATTTCGATATTATTAAGGATATAATAGAGTTATAATAAAATAGGGTAACAAATATATCCGTGATGGTGGGAACCAAAAGTTCGGCATTACCGAACTTAATGCGTTTTTATAATACCCTCCACCATAGGATGCGGGTAAACTAATTTCGTCATTCTGTTTGTAACTCCTTGAAACATTCGTCTTAGACCCCATGAAGTATATATATTCTTGATCGTCGTGAAATTTTGAGTCGATCAAGCCATGTCCGTCCGCTCGTCCGTCTGTCTGTCGAAAGCACGCTAACTTTCAAATGATTCAAGCTAGCCGCTTGAAATTTTGCACAAATTCTTCTTATTAGCGTAGATTGGTTGTAATTGTATATAGACCATATCGGTCCAATGTTTTGATTTAGCTGCCTTAAAAAACCGATTTGGGTCTTGAACTCTGGAGACACTAGAGGGTGTAATTCCTATCCGATTTGGCTGAAATTTTGCATTAAGTGGTTTGTTGTGATTTCCAATAACTGTGATAATTATGGTTCAAATCAGCTCATAACCTGATATAGCTCGCATATAAACCGATATTGAATCTTGACTTCTTGAGCCTCTAGATGCAATTCTCATCCGATTTAGCTGAAATTTTGCATGAGGTGCTTCGTTATGACTTCCAATAACTGTGCTAAGTATGGTTCAAATCGGTTCATAACCTCTTATAGCTGTCATATAAACCGATCTGGGGTCTTGATTTCTTGAGCCTCTGGAGACTGAAATTTGCACAATGGCTTCCCCCATGACTGAATATTTTGTATTTAGGTTTTTTGGAACAAAGGAAAAAAATTAATTGTATGCGTATGCAATAAATATGCAAAAAAAATTCTATTCAATATTGAAATGGCTAGAAAATAATAATTTTTGTGTTATTTGTACTTACTAAGCTTTTGGTGCCTAAGATTGAAAAATGGTTTGCGCTTACCTGAAACAAAAAAAAAAGTTTTATAACTGTACAAAAGGTATATTAGACATAAAAAACAAGTAAAAAGCATAAAGTTCAGCCGGGCCAAACTATGGTCTTCAAAAATTGAGATATTGAGCTGAAACTTTGCACAGATTCTTTTTTTGTCCATAAGCAGGTTGAGATCGAAGATGGGCCAAATCAGACTATATCTAGATATAGCCTCCATATAGACCGATCCGCCGATTTAGGGTCTTAGGCCCATAAAAGCCACATTTATTATCCGATTTTGCTCAAATTTGGGACAGTGAGTTGTCTCAGACCCTTCGACATCCTTCGCCAATTTAGCCCAGATCGGTTCAGTTTTGGATATAGCTGCCATATAGACCGATCCTCCGATTTAGGGTCTTACACCCATAAAAGCTACATTTATTATCCGATTTTGCTGAAATTTGGGACAGTGAGTTATGTTAGGCCTTTCGACATCATTTGTCAATTTGGCCCCGATCGATCCAGATTTGGATATAGCTGCCATATAAACCGATCATCCGATTTAGGGTCTTAGGCCCATAAAAGCCAGATTTATTATCCGATTTTGCTGAAATTTGGGACAGTGAGTTGTCTAAGGCCCTTTGATATCCTTCACCAATTTGGCCCAGATCGGTCCAGTTTTGGATATAGCTGCCATATAGACCGATCCTCCGATTTAGGGTCTTAGACCCATAAAAGCCACATTTATTATCCGATATTGCTGAAATTTGGGACAGTGAGTTGTCTAAGACCCTTCGACATCCTTCACCAATTTAGCCTAGATCGGTCCAGTTTTGGATATAGCTGCCATATAGACCGATCCTCCGATTTAGGGTCTTAGGCCCATAAAAGCCAGATTTATTATCCGATTTTGCTGAAATTTGGGAAAGTGAGTTGTCTAAGGCCCTTCGATATCCTTCGCCAATTTGGCCCAGATCGGTCCAGTTTTGGATATAGCTGCCATATAGACCGATCCTCCGATTTAGGTCTTAGACCCAGAAAAGCCACATTTATTATCCGATTTTGCTGAAATTTGGGACAGTGAGTTGTGTTAGGCCTTTTGACATCCTTTGGCAATTTGGCTCAGATCGGTTCAGATTTGGATATAGCTGCCATATAGACCGATCTCTCGATTTAAGATTTTGAGCCCATAAAAGGCGAACTTATTGTCCGATGTCGCCGAAATTTGGGGCAGTGAGTTGTGATAAAACTTTCGATATTATCTTTCAATTTGGCTCAGATAGGTCCAGATTTGGATATAGCTGCAATATAGACCGATCTCTGGACAGTGGGTTGTGTTAGGCTCTTCGACACGTATCTGCAACTTGGTCGAAATCGGTCCAGATTTGGATGTAGCTGCCATATAGACCCATATCTCGATAAAAAGCCTTGGTCCAATAAAAGGCGCTTATAATCCGATTTCACTGAAATTTTCGACGTATGCTAGGCTTTTCGACGTCCGTGTCGTTTATGGTTCAGAGCGGTTTATTTTTAGAAATAGCTACTAAAAAGAGCAACATTTTGTTTTACACCGTTGAACAATGACTTGTACTTTTTAGTATTTGGTCCAAATCGGAACATCTTTCTATATAGCTGCTAGGGGTCATAAGGTATACATTTTTCCCCGGATTTGACGAAAGGTGGTTTATATATATACCCGAGGTGGTGGGTATCCAAAGTTCGGCCCGGCCGAACTTAACGCCTTTTTACTTGTCGGCCGGGCCGAATCTTATATACCCTCCACCATGGATCGCATTTGCCAAGTTCTTCTCCCGGCATCTCTTCTTAGGCAAAAAAATGATATAAAAAAAGATTTGCTCTGCTATTAATATATTATTACATGTTGGAGACCTGTGTAAAATGTCAGCCAATTCGAATAAGAATTGCGCCCTTTGGGGGCTCAAGAAGTAAAATAGAGAGATCGATTTATATGGGAGCTGTATCGGGCTATAGACCGATTTAGATCATAATAAACACGTATGTTGATGGTCACGAGAGGATCCGAAATTTCCAAATTCGAAATTTCAGGCAAATCGGATAATAATTGCGACCTCTAGGCTCAAGAAGTCAAGATCCCAGATCGGTTTATATGGCAGCTATATCAGGTTATGTACCGATTTGAGCCATACTTGTCACAGTTGTTGGATATCATAACAAAACACGTCGTGCAAAATTTCATTCCAATCGGATAAGAATTGGGCACTCTAGAGGCTCAAGAAGTCAAGACCCAAGATCGGTTTATATGGCAGCTATATCAAAACATGGACCGATATGACCCAGTTACAATACCAACCGACCTATACTAATAGGAAGTATTTGTGCAAAATTTCAAGCGGCTAGCTTTACTCCTTCGGAAGTTAGCGTGCTTTTGACAGACAGACGGACGGACAGACGGACCTACATGGCTAGATCGACATAAAATGTCGCGACGATCAAGAATACATATACTTTATGGGGTCTCAGACGAATATTTCGAGTAGTTACAAACAGAATGACGATATTAGTATACCCCCCATCTTATGGTGGAGGGTATAAAAAACTGCTACGTCAATATAAATGCTCTACATAATGAATACATTCAATTTCATCAAAATCGGACAAGGGAATCGAGGGTCAGGCTTTAATGGGTTGACGTCTGGCCAAGGCACGAACAAAGTCTGGCGGGGGCAATGAGTTTTGTTTTTCCCCTAAAAATCATTGCCAAACATGATCCAGACCGGTATATATGGAATAATTTTTGAAAATAGTTGCTATATAGACCAAACGCAGATTAACGAACTTGATTACCTCGAAATTAAGATATAAATGCCACTTTCCAAATTTAGAGCGTTTTATACTACATTTTATTACAATTTTCCTTTTGTTCCCTAAAAATAATTAAATTCTAAGCATTTTTACAAAAAATTTAAACTTCTGTCTGTACTTTAGACAACCCTTAGCTGATAGCATCCAGAGTATTGTGCTCATTCCTCTTAGTATTACTGTTAATACAAATTACACTACAAATAAAGCAAATCCCAATCTAAAGAAGTACTCTCACACATCCAGCAAATAAATAAGTGGGATATCCTGGCGGCAGGACACAAAATAAAAAAAGAAAACCAAATCTACTATGGAAAAAGATTTAGCAAGACGACAGAATGTTTAAATTTATGATGGAAAATCCAACCGCGGCATATCAAATTATAAAAATGCACGGATTTGCCAACGCTTTTACTTCACTTTTTTTTTTTGATGCGAACAACGGCAACAAGGACATTCGAACAGGGACATTGTGAAAACATGGAGGTAACAATACACAGGAGCATTATGGTTATTATATGCAAGAGCTGCAACAATACACACAACATGGGGATAGACACAACAACAGCATTAAGACAAGGACGAGCAAGAGACACACACACCCACACACAACATAACAAACAACATGCAACTTGGCTTTAAGCATTATGGCAGCAACAACATAACATAAATTTTGATGAATCTCAGCTTAAGAGCTACCACAGTTGTGGTTAGTGCACCAACAAACAGTGCTTCAGCAAACGTATTTCACCTTTATTTTGGTAAAAGATACTTCAAGGAGAGAAGTTTTTTTATTTATTAATTTTTAATATGATAAAAAAGGGTAGGGCGAAAAAGTCAGGGCCAAGATTTTGTGAAAAGAAAAGCAAAAATTTTAGAATTTATATAGAAATTTTGGATAAAATTTGTTTATTATACTTACCGCGATAGGACTGGGGGAAAACTAATCTAGTCATTCCGTTGGTAAAACCTCGAAATATTCGGCTAAGACCCCATTAACCATATATATTCTTGATCGACTCGACGTTCTGTCGATCTGGTCGATATTGCAATGTCCGTTTGTGCGTCTGTCGAAATTACGATAGCGGTGGAACGCCTAAAGCTAAGCGCTTGAAATTATGCACAGATACTAAGTATTGATGTAGCTCGTTGGATATTGCAAATGGGCGATATAGATTCATATTTGGATATAGCTCCCATATAAACCGATCTCCCGATTCTTGAGTCTTTCCAAGCTGAAATTTTTGTCCGAGTTGGCTGAAATTTTGCATGTGGTGTTCTGTTTTGGCTTTCAACAGCAGCGCTATAAAGCGATAAAGCGCCCGTATAAAGCGATCTCCCAATTTGACTTCTTGAGCCAAGTGCGGTCGGAATTTTTCTCCCGATGCCGACCGAACCGATCTTCCGATTTGACTTCTTCAGTCCTAACAAGCAGCAATTTTTGTCCGATTTGGCTGAAATGTTCCATCGGAAAATCGGTTTATATTGGAGCTATGTTAGCTTATAGCCCGACTATACTTGTGGTAGTTGTTAATGTCATCATGCAAAATTTCAGGCAAATCGGGCAGTAATTGCATCCTCTGGACGTTCAACAAGTTAAATAGGGAGATCGGTTTATATGAGAGCTATATCAGGTTATAGACCGATTTGGACCATACTCTACTTTTTTCTATATTACACTCAAATATATCTCTGTGCAAAATTTTAGAGATCTATGTTAACTCTAGCTATTTTAGACCAACGAATGCACTAAGAGGCAACACTGAGCGGCGTGCCGCAGTGCGACACCTCTTTGGGGAGAAATCCGCACTCTTTATAGAGATGGCACAGTGTACGCACTGGCGTATGAATTGGAGAATTACAGAGCAAACATTATCGCCATACAGGAAGTGCGTGATCGCTTTTGGGAGATTTGAATACGAAAATCGGGAAGGGAAATATCTTTGGTCCACAGTCGGAAAATTAAGTCTACACGAAGAAACTTCCGATAATGAATTGAGGCTAACATACTTCGCCGCGGCAAAAAACATGGTAGTTAGCAGCACCAGATTTCAACATCGAAGGATTCTGGCCACATGGCCACAAGAATTCAAATAGATTATGTTGTGATAGATGGAAGGCATTTATTCAGCGTCTTAGATGTACGATGGATGCTAGAGGCGAACATCGACACGGATCATTACATTGGTGCGGCAAAGGTTCGCACTCGTCTTAGTGTGACGAGAAACGTACGACTTGAAACTCCCCGAAATCTGGACGTCGAAAAGCAACACGTGGCAACTACTCCACTCTACGACTACTCCACTCGGCTGACCCAATTGCTGGAAGAAAGCACTCCCTGTCCCGATAGTATAGCAGCGTAATGGCAAACTCCATGGGCAATGGTTTACCAGCCGCATCATCCGTCCTTGGGTACCAAAAGCCTTCCCCAATGAACCCATCGTACGACCAGGATTGCCAAAAAGCCACTGAAGCCACGAATGTGGCATACAGGGAAACCTTACAGTCAGTAACAACGCGCCAGATGAAGAAGAGGTAACAAGAAGAAAAAGGAAATGGAACGAAGACGAGAGTGCAAGCGAATCGGGAACTTCAAAAGCCAGAATGAAGTCCGAAATTTTACCAAAAAATCAAACATCAAACGGATGGCTTTGGTACAGGCACATCCTCCTACAGAGACAAATAAGAAAATGTGGTAACTGATACAGACATTGTGCTGAGGATATGAAATTAGCATTTTACCCAGCTGCTAGTGTCCGACGATTGCGGCGAAGAAGATACCGCAGAACCAGTCCCTGATGATGGTATAGAATATTTACCTCCTAGTCAGAAAGAGTTCCAAGTAGCTGTGACCCGACTGAAGAACAACAAGGCAGCAGGAGGCGACGGGTTAACCGCTGAATTATATAAAACCGGAGGCGACACGCTGATAAGGAGTATGCCTTCGCTTGTCTGCGCGATATGGTTAGAAGAAATATTTTCAGTACACAATAAAGGAGACAAGACGGAATGTGCCAACTACAGAAGAATAAGTCTCCTCCCCATCGCATACAAGATACTCTCGGGCGTACTGTGTGAAAGATTAAAACCTAAAATCAATGAGATCATTGGACCCTATCAATGCGGCTTTACACTTGGTAAATCCACCATAGACCAGATATTCACACTGCCCTAAATCCTGGAAAAGATCCGAGAAAGACAAATCAACACCTACTATCTCATTGTTGACTACAAAGCCGCTTTCAATAGCCCTATACGTTCAAATGTATTTCAAACCATGTCTGAGTTTGCTATCCCTGCAAAATTAATAAGACACTGCAGGATGACGCATGTTGATACACGCACCTCACTAAAAACAGGAAAGAACCTATCCAAACCGTTCAATACCAAACTAGGTTTCAGACAAATAGACAGTCAATCGTGTAATCTCCTTAATATCTTGCTGTAGAAGATTATACGGGAAGCAGGTGTGAATAGGCACGGCACACTACTCACAAGAGAACAAGCACCGCTCGTCCATGTCGACGACATTGGTATTATGGGTGGGTCACCGGAAGAAGCAATTGAAGCCTTTGAAAGTATCGAAAGAGAATCAACGAAAGTGGGTTTGGCAGTAAATGGACATAAGATAAGGTGGATGATATGAACTCCCACAAAGTTATTTATACCCGAGCAGATAATGAAAATGGAGAAAGTTTTGAATTTAATTTTCAAAATGCGTGCTCTGTTGAGAAAGTTAATTGCGCGCTTCTATCATTTTATGGTCAGTTTAATCGACCAACTGAAGCGGATATTGGGGCTATTGTGACTAAATTTCGCACCAAATTTACATTGTTTGACATTAAACCACCATGGTGCAAACTGAAGAAAATGTCGCACAGTTAATAATGATCATCAATTTTCGATTCGTCGCTGTTCGCAGCAATTGGACCTGTGTTACTCAATAACGTGGACAATTTTGCAGACGAATTTAGGAGTGAAGCCTTGCAAAATACAGCTGGTGCAAGAATTGAAGCTAAATGACATACCACAACGCAGAATTTTTGATGAATGGGCTCTTGAAAAGTTGACCGAAGATCCACTTTTTTTTTTATCGACAAATTGTGTTCAGCGACGAAGCTTATTTTTGGCTCAATGGGCACGTAAATAAGCAGAATTGTAGATTTTAAAATGATGATCAGCCAGAAGCAAGGCAATGCATCCAAAAAAAAAAAGTTACAGTTTGGTGCGGATTATGGGCAGGTGGCATCATTGAACCGTACTTCTTCAAAGATGATCAAACCGTATTGTTACTGTGAATGGTGAGCGAGATGATATCCAAGATGTGAGATGATATCCAACTTTTTTTTTGCCCAAAATGCAAGAGCTTAACTTGCATGACACGTGGTTTCAACAAGATGGTGCCATATGCCACACAGCACGCTTAACTAAAGACTTATTGAGAGGCGAGTTCGGTGAACATTTTATTTCACGTTCGGGACCGGTCAATTGGTCGCCTAGATCTTGCGATTTAGCGCCTTTAGACTATTTTTTGGGGGCTATGTTAAAGCTCATGTCTATACGGATAAGCCCGCTTCAATTGAGGCATTGGAAGACAACATTGAAGAATTTATTAGTGAGATACCGACCGAAATGTTAGAAATTGTATGCCAAAATTGGACTAAGCGGATCGGCCATTTAAGTCGCAGTCACGGTCAAAATTAGCTTGAAATAATCTTCAAACATTAAACAATATACACTGTGCTATCGATTAAAAACAAGATTTCATGCATTTTTATGAATTTTATAAGTTTTTATACCATCCACCATAGGATGGAGGGTATACTAATTTCGTCATTCCGATTGTAACACCTCGAAATATGCATCTAAGACCCCATAAAGTATATATATTCCTGATCGTGATGACAATTTAAGTCGATCTAGCCATGTCCGTCCGTCTGTCGAAAGCACGCTAACTTTCTAAGGAGCAAAGCCAAGCGCTTGAAATTTTGCACAAATACTTCTTGTTAGTGTAGGTCGGTTGGGATTGTAAATGGGCCTATTCGGTTAATGTTTTTATATAGCTGCCATATAAACCGATCTTGGGTCTGACTTCTTGAACTTTTCGAGGGCGAAATGTTTATCCGATTTGGCCGAAATTTTTCATGAAGTGTTTTAGTTTGATTTCCAACAAATGTGTCAAGTATGGTATAATTCAGTGCATATCCTGATTTAGCCGCCATATAAACCGATCTCCCGATTAGACTTCTTGGGCTTCTAGAGGTCGCAAATTTTCATCCAATATGGTGGAAATTTCGCATATGTCATTTTGGTATGACTTCCAACAACAGTTCCAATCATCCATCGTCTTAAGTTGCATAGCCGAAGCGGCTGCCTCACACTTAATCTATATGTCTATGGGTCGGATATCTGGAATAGTCTGCAGAGCCCTAGTGGCCGTTGTTTCTGTTGTTATCTGAACCTGTTGTACTTGTTCTCCAACTCAGTTCAACAAACTTCTGAGGCGTAAGTAAGTAATGGTCTAATCAAGCTGCTATAGGGCCAATTTACTATTCTCGGATACAGCCTCCATTTCGAGCCTACGGCCCGTCTTCATAGTGCCCAACATCTCTCTTAAATGCCACATTTCCAATTCAGTTTAATGTCCAAGATCACACCTTAGTATTTGACCCTGTCAGATATCGAAATAATTTTATTTAGGAAATGTGCTGGCTAAAATTGGCCCACTTTTGTTTTCCTCGTGAATAGGCAAATTTCAGATTGCGACCCCAAGGTCTAGCCCAATTAAAGTAAAGATAGGTAAATATTCCATAATTTTCAAACCTCACCTTGGTGAAGTAGAAGAATCACTTCCATTTGTTAGAAGCAAAATCTTAGTTTTGCAACTGCATATTATCTGCAGTAGGACCAAATCATTCATTGTCTGTAAGGAAGTTAATATTGTTGCTTTTTTGTGAGCGTAGCTCAGGCACAACCAAAACATGAAGCATTAATTTAGTCCTAACAACCATTATCCCACCCACGGCAACCTCCAAGACTCATAAGCAAACATGCGGTTCTATGCCCGAATATGTCCTTACTATCTTTTTTTAATGCAAAAGTTACAACACAAAATATCTACTAGTGTTGGCATGCTATATTGGTCCCAGTGGCAGCATGAATACCAAATCCTTGCACAATATCTAGTCATATAATATATTTTCCAGCCACACAACCCCATCCTTAGAAGAATAATGGCGCCAAAACAAACACCACGTCAAGCAACAACACAATTTCGAATTCATAATTCAAAAAAGGAACAGGTATTTCTCCATGCCACCGCATGCCTTTGGCTCGCGAAATAACTTGCCGCACAACACAACTCCGACTGCAGTAACAGTAACTGCATTAGTAAAATGGAACATGGAAAGTTCCATAACAACTATGAAACAACAGCATCATCAGTCCCATTATGCAGAAATGCATATTAGTCAGTAGAAGCAAAAGCATTGTCTATATTTTCGCCATGAAAAACATGGAAGATAGTTGGAGTTTGGAAGGCTTTTACATTAAGGGAATCTAAGGATTAACCGTTTTATTGTTATAATTGTAGGTTACAAAAAATAGGAATAAATTTAATTGGTTTTATATATGTGACAAATTATAAAATTTCATATCTAACAAGTAAGGAAAGGCAAAAATTTGGTGGTGGCGCCTTAATGACACCCTGCATGTACCCTATTGGTGGCAATTGACAATAATGAAAGAAACACGTAAAAGCGTGCTAAGTTCGGCCGAGCCGAATCATATTTACCCTCCACCATGGATCGTATTTGTCGAGTTCTTTTCCCGGCATCTCTTCTTAGGCAAAAAAAAAAGGATATAAGAAAAGATTTGCTCTTCTATTAGAGCGATATCAAGATATGGTCCGGTTTGGACCACAATTAAATTATATGTTGGAGACCTGTGTAAAATGTCAGCCAATTCGAATAAGAATTGCGCTCTTTGTGGGCTCAAGAAGTAAAATAGAGAGATCGATTTATATGGGAGCTGTATCGGGCTATAGACCGATTCAGACTATAATAAACACTTATGTAAATGGTCATGAGAGAATCCGTCGTACAAAATTTCAGGCAAATAATTGCGACCTCTAGGGGCTTAAGAAGTCAAGATCCCAGATCGGTTTATATGGCAGCTATATCAGGTTATGAACCGACTTGTACTTTATTTCAAATAGTTGTTGAAAGTAACAATAAAAAACGTCTTGCGAAATTTCAGCCAAATCGGATAGGAATTGCGCCCTCTAGAAGCTCAAGAAGTCAAGTCCCCAGATCTGTTTATATGACAGCTATATCAGGTTATGAACCGATTTGAACCATATTTGGCACAGTTGTTGGATATCATAACAAAACACGTCGTGCAAAATTTCATCCCAATCGGATAAGAATTGCGCACTCTAGAGGCTCAAAAAGTCAAGACCCAAGATCGGTTTATATGGCAGCTATATCAAAACATGGACCGATATGGCCCATTTACAATACCAACCGACCTAGACTAATAAGAAGTAGTTGTGCAAAATTTCAAGCGGCTAGCTTTACTCCTTCGGAAGTTCGCGTTCTTTCGACAGACAGACGGACGGACGGACAGACGGACGGACATGGCTAGATCGACATAAAATTTCACCACCGCACCGTGGGTATCATCGCTACCTTAGTTAGAGTCTGGAATGACAAGAGCAGAATTAAGGGAAGAGGGGTGTGCAATACGGTACGAATGCGAACGAGTAGCGTTGGGATGCGAACTAGTTTCCTAGTCGTGTTAGGATGCGAACTAGTTTCCTAGTCGCGTTAGGATGCGAACCAGTTGCCCCGTCGCGTTAGGATCTGAACTTGTTTACTAGTCGCGATAGGATGCGATTGAATCAGCGTTAGGATCAATGCTGCCGTTTTTGGTAGGTTCCTACCAAAATTGGTAAGTTTTTATTCTCTTGGTAGGTTGGTAGGCTGACCTTAATTTTTGGTAGGGTTTTCCAACACATACCAAGTTAATTACTCAAAAAATCGGAGGGGATAACTCAAAATTGATTTACTTCTAGTCGTTTCTGCGTATTCGTTAACAAAATCATGGATTTTTGGGATATAAAAACATTACCGACTGTCGACAAGCCAATTTTCCCCCAAAACATGACGGGAAAATTGTTGTAATTGGTTTCAGTCGTCCATTTTACGGAAATCCTAATTTCATTACGACAGCTCTTTCCTCTAGCTAGAATTTTTCTAAGGAGCTATATTCTTGGATATTTTTCGTCGTTAATGGGTTAATGCAAATTTTTTTGTGATTGTTTTAAACGAAAAGTAATTCAACGTTTCTTTAAGCCGGAATTTCTTCTGCATGGAATTTTCTTGCCAAAAAATTTTCAAATTATTTCAAATAAAACCATTTCGTTTTTTTCTTGGATTTCCATAATTCAAAATACAGTATTTAAGGCAACTGATACGGAGCTTATAGCGATTAAGGGACCAAAATATTAGTTAGTTCTGTTGGCTTTGGCCGTAGAATTACGCACACTGAAATATTATTTAAAACATTTTAAAATTTTTATTTTTTTTTAATTTTTTTCAAGAAAATATTTAAGTTCCGCCGGGCCGATCTTTGGATACCCACCACCTCGGGTATATATGTGAACCACCTTTCGTCAAAATCCGTTAAAAAATGCATACCTTATGCCCCATAGCAGCTATATCGAAATATGTTCCGATTCGGACCAAATACTAATAAGTACAAGTCATTATTCAATTGTGTATAACAAAATAATGGTCCTTTTAATAGCTATATCTACAGGCTTCAAAAATTGAGATAATGAGCTTAAATTTGGCACAGATACGTCTTTTTGCACGCTGGTTAAGTTCTTGAACGGGCCAAATCGGACCATATTTGGATATAGCTCCTATATAGACCGATTTTCCGATAAAGGGTCTAATGCCCGATTTATTTTTCATCCGATTTTGCTGAAATTTGAAACAGTGAGTAGTTTTAGGCCTCCTGACATTGACCCAAATATGGATCAGATCGGACTATATTAAGATACTAGCCGAACCGCCTGGGGGGTGGTGTGAACCCCTATACTTCGACCTGGTTTTGTATGCTAGTTTCGAATACCTTTCATTTGTGCACCATACCAAATGATCGTCCAATATGTCTGTTTGGGGGAGTTTTGGTTTTTTTGTGGAGCTTGTGGCAGCCCGACGAGTAATTAGACTAAATAACATATTCGTATTCTACTCTCCAATACCTTTCATTTGATACCTATATTATCCCGATTGGTCAACTTTTGATTTTGGGTTGTGTTTTTGGCATAGGGGGGAAGGTCCGTCCCCCTTGCGATATCCAAAAACTATTCCGTTGCCCAAAATATAATTGCGGATTTTTCATATAGTCGGCGTTGACAAATTTTTTCACAGCTTGTGACTCTGTAATTGCATTCTTTCTTCTGTCAGTTATCAGCTGTTACTTTTAGCTTGCTTTAGAAAAAAAATGTAAAAAAAGTATATTTGATTAAAGTTCATTCTAAGTTTTATTAAAAATGCATTTACTTTCTTTTAAAAAATCCGCAATTACTTTTTGGGCAACCCAATATATAGCCTATGTTTCCTTCCAGACCAACCTACACAATATGCGAAAATTATGAGAAAATCGGTTTTGCGGTTTTTCAGTCTATACGGAACGTACAAACCGAGTGCCATATATCCGTGATTGGCTAATGTGGCCATTTTGGGAGTTTGTGTTGGGTTGGGGTGATCTCATATACTTCGACATGAATTTCTATCCAAGATTCGTTATCTACTCCCACATACTTTTCATTTGATACCCATATTGTCTTTATCGGTCTGCTTTTTTTGTTGGGTGGTGTTTTTGGGGTAACATAGGGGGGTCCGCCCCCTTCCGTTATCAATAAATTATAAAGCCTATTCCTACTTCCTAACCATATTCGTAATCTTCTCCCGAGTACCTTTTATTTGAGTCCCATATTGTCGTGATCGTCAAATAAACCTATTTTATGGGGTTTTGGGGCTGGGCGGTCCCCAAGGTACTTGGACTCAACTTTAATTATGAAATTCGTACTCTACTATTGAGTACCTTTTATTTGAATCCCATATGGTCCCGATCGGTCCGTATTTATTTTTGGGTAGTACTTTTGTGGTAAGGGGGAGGGTCCGCCCCCCCTCTTAATTTCAAAATATTATATAGCCTACTAGCTGACCCGGGCCCGCTCCAAAGCGCCTTCTTTTACTTTATATGGAACAAAATTTTCCTTGGAATATTTATTTTCGAATACCATGCTACGAAAATAGTACTGTATATCGCTTGACTAACAGTTTAACAATATAAGTGCCTTTATATGAATCCCATATGATCTCTATTGGTAAACGAATTTAAGTTTGGATTTAAGTTGTACTCTATATTCTCATGATATTTGATTTAGAGGGTGAGGTGGCCCCCAAGCACTTGGCCCTGGAAAAAATATCAGCAACGTGCTCTTCTTTCAAACCCCATATTGCCATTGGTTTAAGGGAATTTACACGATGAGGCGTCCCCCAAACACATAGCCCGAAAATAGGTTATCAAATTCGTTTTCTAATCTCATATACCTTTCATTTGAGCCACATATTGGCATGGTCGAAAAACGTTTACCCTTTGGGTATGTCTCGGGAAAGGGGTGATGCCCTAAATACATGGTCCAACATTTGGATATCAGATTCGTATTCTACTCCCAAATACCTTTATTTGAGCCCCATATTGCGATGGTCAGTGAACAATTGCTGTTTGTGGGGTAATTTGGGAAAGGGGTAGAACCCCAGAAAATTGGTCCCGAAAGGGGGTATCAATTCTTGCTCTAACCCTCAATACCTTTCATTTAAGCACCACATTGACATGGCCGGTAAATATGCCCGATTTAGGGGTATTTTGGGGATTGGGGTGGTCCCCCAAATACTAAGCCCGGAAAATATATCAGCAACGTGCACTATTCTCATATATCTATATATCATTTATTTGAACCCCATATTGCCATTGGCCTCAAAATTGAATATCAAATTCGTTTTCTAATCTAATTTTAACTCCTTATTGTAAAAGTCAGCAAATATGTCCGATTTGGGGTATTGGCCCTAAAAACTATAAATATTTAGTTCCACTCTCTTTAAGGTGAGCAAATACGTCCTATATAAGGGTTGTTATGGTGGTGGGACGTCCCCTAGACAGTTGGTCCCTAATGTTGATATCAGATACGTGGTCTACTCCCAAATACCTTTAATTTGAGCCCCATATTTCCATAGTCGGCAAACATGACCGGTTTGGTGGGTGCTTTGTGGGATGGGCGGCTACTGAATTAGTTGGCCTTGAAAATATATATCGGATTCATGTTCAACTTTAAAAACCCTCCTATTTGAGTCCCATATTGCAATAGTCAGCAACTACTTAATATTTGGGTGATGTTGTAAGGGTGGGGTGGCCCCATAGACACTTTTCCCGAATATGGATATCAGATCCGTTCTTTACTCCCAAATATCTTTCATTTGAGCCCCATATTGCTATGGGCTCAAATTTGTAAATTGGGTGAACCCCGAAATACGTGGTTCCACATTTGGATATTAGATTCGTATTCTACTCATAAATACCTTTCATTTGGGTCGCATATTGCCATGGTCGGTAAATATTTCCGATTTAGGGGTGTTTTGAGGGTTGGGGTGGTCCCCCTAACACTTGGTCCGACATTTGGATATCAGATACATTTTCTTATCCTAAATACCTTTCATTTGATTGTCGTGATTGGTGTAAATATATGTTTGGTAGGTTTTAGGGTGGGGCGTCCCCCCTAGGTACCCCATCCGAAATTTGGATACCAAATTTTTATTTTTAGGGTACTATATGAGCGCACACAAAATTTCGCTTAAATCCCGAGATCTGGCGTTTCTAAAAGTTTGGGTAAGGGGGAGGGTCCGCCCACTTTCATATATCGAAAAATGTAGTACCCTATTTTCACCACGGGATCATTATGTACCATCTGTGAAAAATTTAAGAAAATCGGTTCAGCCGTTTCTGAGTCTATAAGGAACACACAAACAAACAAATAAATAAACAAACACAAATTGATTTTTATACCCTCCACAATAGGATGGGGGTATACTAATTTCGTCATTCTGTTTGTAACACCTCGAAATATGCGTCTAAGACCCCATAAAATATATATATTATTGATCGTTATGTCATTTTAAGTCGATCTAGCCATGTCCGTCCGTCCGTCTGTCTGTCGAAAGCACGCTAACTTTCGAAGGAGTAAAGCTAGCCGCTTGAAATTTTGCACAAATACTTTCTATTAGTGTAGGTCGGTTGATCATGGACCGATTTGGCCCTATTGTAAATGGTTTTGATATAGCTGCCATATAAACAGATCTTGGGCCTTGACTTCTTGAGCCTCTAGAAAGCGCAATTCTTATCCGATTTTATTGAAATTTTGCACGTAGC
This sequence comes from Stomoxys calcitrans, assembly GCF_963082655.1. Lineage (NCBI taxonomy): Eukaryota > Metazoa > Arthropoda > Insecta > Diptera > Muscidae > Stomoxys > Stomoxys calcitrans. Next base: position 18,409,312 of record NC_081552.1, on the reverse strand, counting down.
GTTTTGGTATCACTTCCAACAACTACGCTTAGTGTGATTTACATCGGAACATGTTTTGATATAGCTGCCACATAAATCGATCTTGGGTCTTGACTTCTTGAGCTTTTAGAAAGCGCAATTCTTATCCGATTTGGCTGTATTTTAGCATGTGGTGGTTTGGTATCACTTTCAACATTTGTGAGAAGTATGGTCAATATCCGTCAATAACCTGGTACAGGTGCCATATAAACCGATCTTGGACCTTGACTTCTGGAGCAACTAGAGGGCGCAATTCTTATTCGATTTGGCTAAAATTTTGCATTGTGTGTTTTATTATGACTTCCAACAACTGTGCTGAGTATGGTCAAAATCGGTTCATAACATGATATGGCTGCCATATAAACCGATCTTGGGTCTTGACTTCTTGAGCTTTTAGAAGGCGCAATTCTTACCCGATTTGGGTGTAATTTTGACTGGACTTGACTTCTTGAGCCTCTAGAGGTCGCAATTATTATCCGATTTGCCTGAAATTTTGTACGACGGATTTCTCATGACCATCAACATACGTGTTTATTACGGTCTGAATCGGTCTATAGCCCGATACAGCTCCCATATAAATCGATCTTATTCGAATTGGCTGAAATTTTATACCGGACCATACCTTGATATCGCTCTAATAGCAGAGCAAATATTTTCTTATATCCTTTTTTGCCTAAGAAGAGATACCGGGAGATGAACTCGACAAATGCGATCCATGGTGGAGGGTATATAAGATTCGGGCCGGCCGAACTTAGCACGCTTTTACTTGTTTATATATATAGATAGATACTCTAAGTCAAGCGACATATATTGGGTTGCCCAAAAAGTAATTGCGGATTTTTTAAAAGAAAGTAAATGCATTTTTAATAAAACTTAGAATGAACTTTAATCAAATATACTTTTTTACACTTTTTTTCCAAAGTAAGCTAAAAGTAACAGCTGATAACTGACAGAAGAAAGAATTCAATTACAGAGTCACAAGCTGTGATAAAATTTGTCAACGCCGACTATATGAAAAATCCGCAATTACTTTTTGGGCAACCCAATATATATCACTTTCGTAGCATAGTATTTCACAAAAAACTCTTTAATTGTTGAAAATAAATATTCAAAGGATAATTTACAACCATTAATTGTTAAACATGAAGCGGGCCCTGTTCAGCTGGTTTCTTTATAAATTTCACAACCGAACCGAGTACAGTATGGTGCCAATCTTCATTTATGCCTTAATTATAAATGTGCAATTCTAAATTGATTGAGGTTTCTTTTTTTAAATGTAACCTTTAGTGTCTAATTTAAATGACTATCTAGCTTCCGAAAATTGTCCACTTCAGGCAGAATAAACTTGTTGCTTGAATCTATAATCACTCAGCGCCTTTTTCTATAAATCCTTAAACACAAACGTTTTAAGTATGTTAATTACCCCAAGCAACAGTTTCAGGCAAATATTTATTTAAATATCCCTATACAATTTCCCTCCATATCTCTTCAACTGCCTTCCCCACAATTCACCAAAGAAAGACCACAGAATTACAATACAAACACAGAAAAAGGGTGTTTTGCTGCGCTTTATCCTTAAAACCAGAGACCAGCCGGCAACCAAAAACGAAAACAACCAAACCAAAGGCAAACAATGTTGCCCGAAAAACGTCAAGTATAACAAAGAAAAACAATGCGGCAATAGTGGCCAAAAGGACGCAGAACGAGCAGCATTAGGCGAATGACACGCCATCATCCACATTGAAAGTCGAGCAAGAGAAAAGTTTCCGCCAAAGCCATCACCATTCCACTAGAATAGCAACAAAAACATGCCAACGCAGAGAAAGCCAATTAAAAGAAGTTGACATTTTTCAACAATAATGGCATTTTAACACTTTTCACTATTTCCGCTGCTGTGAGCATTATAATACCCAAACCATTGCGGACGGATGGGTTGATGGAAATGTATTCGAAGCCCACTCTACCAAACAACCTTTTTCGAAACATCGTTATGCAGATGGAGACAAACGAGGCAGCGACTACATTGTCTCTATGCTAGAGTTGTGTTTTAATATTTGTATTGCTAGTGTTTGTATGTGTGCATGTGCCAGTGTTGGTATTGCAGTGTCATTTATGAGCTCTGTCGCCTAAAGTTATGCGCTAAGCAAAAATATTTAAACAAAGTATGGCTAGAAATAAGAACACATTGCCCGCACACATTCACCTCGTCGCAAGGACTCTAAAGCACAGACACGCTTAAACTCACATGCGCTCAAACAAATACACAAATACGCTTACAAACACTTGCCCTGTACATTCCTTTTTATTTTTCGGAAAACAGACGAATAGCTCTTTTCTAATAAACATTGAGAGCATCGCCTTCATCACTTTTAGTGCAAATACATAGTTTTAGCTAGGCATTAGCAACAGTTTTCAAGGGGGTCAAAATAGTTGGCCATTCAAAACATTGATTCTTGGCATACATTGTTGCTAATTGGTGTTGTGCTGTTTTAGCATGAATTTTTTGTAGACTTGAAACTGAAATACATTTTGTTGATGAAAAGGACAAATCTTCTTAAATTGTATTAAATTATCTAAAAAGAAATACGACTGGGCTACCAGACTGACCAGACCCGAAATGAATCAGACACAACCTTCTGCAGCAGAGGAGAAGATTTTCGATACATAAACTACGGTTGAAGGATACAGAAGATGGAGTAGTCACAATGGACCAGCTAATGTCTTCGGTTCATATCAAAACCACAATAGTGTTTTTTTTTTCGAAGTCGGTTCTAATGATCCAAATTTAAGCACAAACGGATGACAACTGCGCCTTTTAAGAGCTTTTAGCTTGATAAGGAGAGATAGCTCATGTTCGCGATATATCTAAATTTTATCCCATAGATTGGGTTGCCCAAAAAGTAATTGCGGATTTTTCAAATAGTCGGCGTTGACAAATTTTTTCACAGCTTGTAACTCTGTAATTGCATTCTTTCTTCTGTCAGTTATCAGCTGTTACTTTTAGCTTGCTTTAGAAAAAAAGTGTGAAAAAAGTATATTTGATTAAAGTTCATTCTAAGTTTTATTAAAAATGCATTTACTTTCTTTTAAAAAATCCGCAATTACTTTTTGGGCAACCCAATCTATGGGATACAATTTAGATTGCGCAGAGGTTAGCGCGTCCGCCTATGACGCTGAACGCCTGGGTTTGAATCCTAGCGTGAACATCAGAAAAAATTTTCAACGGTGATTATTTCCTTCTAATCCCGTTCTGTGGCACGCCTTTCGGACTCGGCTATAAAAAGGAGGCCCATTATCTTTGAGCTTAAAATTTGAATCGGACGGCACCGAGTGATATGTGAGAAGTTTGCCCCAGTTCCTTAATGGAATGTTCATGGTCAAATTTGCACTTACCATATTCACAACAGATCTCACGAGATTTCTTTTCCACTGCTTCAGCGAAATCGGATAAAATTTACGATTTCTATTCAATTCGAATGTCGGCAAGCCCAAAGCAACTCACAGTTCCAAATTTCAGCCAACTCGGGCAACAAATGCCGCTGTTATATGACTAAGATCGGTAGATCGGTTTAATTGACCGCCAGATCTTAATATGATCCTTTTTGCACCATGTTTAGTGCGATTTTTTAAGAGCTTTATTAAAGTTAAAAAATAACAAGTAAAAGCGTGCCGGGCCGAATCTTATATACCCTCCACCATGGATCGCATTTGTCGAATTCTTTTCCCGGCATCTCTTCTTAGGCAAAAAAAAAGGATATAAGGAAAGATTTGCTCTGCTATTAGAGCGATATTAAGATATGGTCCGGTTTGGACCACAATTAAATTATATTTATGTTGGAGACCTGTGTAAAATGTCAGCCTATTCGAATAAGAATTGCGCTCTTTGTGGGCTCAAGAAGTAAAATAGAGAGACCGATTTATATGGGAGCTGTATCGGGCTATAGACCGATTCAGACCATAATAAACACGTATGTTAATGGTCATGAGAGAATCCGTCGTACAAAGTTTCAGGCAAATCGCATAATAATTGAGACCTCTAGAGGCTCAAGAAGTCAAGATCCCAGATCAGTTTATATGGCAGCTAAATCAGGTAATGAACCGACTAGTACTTTATTTGACATAGTTGTTGAAAGTAACAATAAAAAGTAAAAGCGTGCTAAGTTCGGCCGGGCCGAATCTTATATACCCTCCACCATGGATCGCATTTGTCGACTTCTTTTCCCGGCATCTCTTCTTAGGCAAAAAAGGATATAAGAAAAGAGTTGCTCTGCTATTAAAACGATATCAAGATATTGTCCGGTTCGGACCACAATTAAATTATATGTTGGAGACCTGCCCATTGGGGCTCACGAAGTAAAATAGAGAGAACGATTTATATGGGATCTGTATCGGGCTATAGACCGATTCAGACCATAATAAACACGTTTGTTGATGGTCATGAGAAAATGCGTCGTACAAAATTTCAGGCAAATCGGATAATAATTGCGACCTCTAGAGGCTCAAGAAGAAAAGATCCCAGATCGGTTTATATGGCAGCTATATCAGGTTATGAACCGACTTTACTTTATTTGACACAGTTGTTGAAAGTAACAATAAACAAGTAAAAGCGTGCTAAGTTCGGCCGGGCCGAATCTTACATACCCTCCACCATGGATCGCATTTGCCGAGTTCTTCTCCCGTCATCTCTTCTTAGGAAAAAAAGGATATAAGAAAAGATTTGCTCTGCTATTATTATATTATTAAATGTTGCAGACCTGTGTAAAATGTCAACCAATTCGAATAAGAATTGCGCCCTTTGGGATTTATATGGGAGCTTTATCGGGCTATAGACCGATTCAGATCATAATAAACACGTATGTTGATGGCCATAAGAGGATCCGTCGTACAAAATTTCAGGCAAATCGGATAATAATTGCGCCCTCTAGAGGCTCAAGAAGTCAATATCCCAGATCGGTTTATATGACAGCTATATCAGGTTATGGACCGATTTGAACCATACTTGGCACAGTTATTGGATATCAAAACAAAACACGTTGTGCAAAATTTCATTCCAATCGGATAAGAATTGCGCACTCTAGAAGCTCAAGAAGTCAAGACCCAAGATCGGTTTATATGACAGCTATATCAGGTTATAGGCCGATTTGTACCATACTTGGCACATTTATTGGATATCATAGCAAAACACGTTGTGTAAAATTTCACTCCAATCGGATAAGAATTGCGCACTCTAGAGGCTCAAGAAGTCACGACCCAAGATCGGTTTATATAGCAGCTATATCAAAACATGGACCGATATGGCCCATTTACAATACCAACTGACCTACACTAATAAGAAGTATTTGTGCAAAATTTCAAGCGGCTAGCTTTACTCCTTCGGAAGTTAGCGTGCTTTCGACAGACAGACGGATGGACGGACGGACAGACGGACGGACATGGCTAGATCGACATAAAATGTCACGACGATCAAGAATATATATACTTTATGGGGTCTCAGACGAATATTTCGAGTAGTTACAAACAGAATGACGAAATTAGTATACCCCCCATCTTATGGTGGAGGGTATAATAGGGGGAAACATTTATGTACTGTAAAACTACAATAATACATACTGATTCAGATATTGTCAAAGATTTTGAGTTGTAACCAAATAAGTTCATAATTTCAGTTCATAATTTCATTCAAAGATATTTATTTAATTTTTTAACAAGTAAAAGCGTGCTAAGTTCGGCCGGGCCGAATCTTATATACCCTCCACCATGGATGGTATTTGTCGAGTTCTTTTCCCTGCATCTCTTCTTAGGCAAAAAAAAAGGATATAAGAAAAGATTTGCTCTGCTATTAGAGCGATATCAAGATATGGTCCAGTTTGGACCACAATTAAATTATATGTTGGAGGCCTGTGTAAAATGTCAGTCAATTCGAATAAGAATTGCGCCCTTTGTAAAATAGAGAGATCGATTTATATGGGAGCTGTATCGGCCTATAGATCGATTCAGACCATAATAAACACGTATGTTAATGGTCATAAGAGAATCCGTCGTACAAAATTTCAGGCAAATCGGATAATAATTGCGACCTCTACAGGCTCAAGAAGTCAAGATCCCAGATCGGTATATGGCAGCTATATCAGATTATGAACCGACTTGTACTTTATTTGACATAGTTGTTGAAAGTAACAATAAAAAACGTCTTGCGAAATTTCAGCCAAATCGGATAGAAATTGAGCCCTCTAGAAGCTCAAGAAATCAAGTCCCCAGATCTGTTTATATGACAGCTATATAAGGTTATGAACCGATTTGAACCATACTTGGCACAGTTGTTGGATATCATAAGAAAACACGTCGTGCAAAATTTCATTCAAATCGGATAAGAATTGCGCCCTCCAGAGGCTCAAGAAGTCAAGACCCAAGATCGGTTTATATGGCAGCTATATCAGGTTATGAACCGATTTGAACCACACTTAGCACAAATGTTGGATATAATAACAAAACATGTCGTGCAGAATTTCATTCAAATCGGATAAGAATTGCGCCCTCCAGAGGCTCAAGAAGTCAAGACCCAAGATCGGTTTATATGGCAGCTATATCAGGTTATGAACCGATTTGAACCACACTTAGCACAAATGTTGGATATAATAACAAAACATGTCGTGCAGAATTTCATTCTGATCGGATAAGAATTGCGCACGCTAGAGGCTCAAGAAGTCAAGACCCAAGATCAGTTTATATGGCAGCTATATCAGGTTATGGACCGATTTGAACTATACTTGGCACAGTTGTTGGATAACATAGCAAAATAGAGGCTCAAGAAGTCAAGACCGATGATCGGTTTGTATGGCAGCTATATCAAAACATGGACCGATATGGCCCATTTACAATACCAACCGACCTACACTAACAAGAAGTATTTGTGCAAAATTTCAAGCGGCTAGCTTTATTCCTTCGGAAGTTAGCGTGCTTTCGACAGACAGACGGACGGACGGACGGACGGACGGACGGACAGACGGACGGACATCGCTAGATCGATATAAAATGTCACGACGATCAAGAATATATATACTTTATGGGGTCTCAGACGAATATTTCGAGTAGTTACAAACAGAATGACGAAATTAGTATACCCCCCATCTTATGGTGGAGGGTATAAAAACGTATTGCGAAATTTCAGCCAAATCGGATAGGAATTGCGCCCTCAGAAGCTCAAGAAGTCAAGTCCCCATATCTGTTTATATGACAGCTACATCAGGTTATGAACCGATTTAAACCATATTTGGCACAGTTGTTGGATATCATAACAAAATACTACGTGCCAAAATTCATTCAAATTGGATAAGAATTGTGCACTCTAGGGGCTCAAGAAGTCAAGACCCAAGATCGGTTTGTATGGCAGCTATATCAGGTTATGGACCGATTTGAACCATACTTGGCACAGTTGTTGGATATCATAACAAAACACGTCGTGCAAAATTTCATCCCAATCGGATAAGAAATGCGCACTCTAGAGGCTCAAAAAGTCAAGACCCAAGATCGGTTTATATGGCAGCTATATCAAAACATGGACCGATATGGCCCATTTACAATACCAACCGACCTACACTAATAAGAAGTATTTGTGCAAAATTTCAAGCGGCTTGCTTTACTCCTTCGGAAGTTAGCGTGCTTTCGACAGACAGACGGACGGACGGACGGACGGACGGACGGACGGACGGATGGACGGACGGACGGACGGACGGACATGGCTAGATCGACATAAAATGTCGCGACGATCAAGAATATATATACTTTATGGGGTATCAGACGACTATTTCGAGTAGTTACAAACAGAATGACGAAATTAGTATACCCCCCATCTTATGGTGAAGGGGATTATAAGAATCCATAAAATTCAGAAAAATGCATGAAATCTTCATTTGAAGCGATAGTACGATCCATATAATTTAATGTTTGAAGATTATTTCATGCAAATGTTGACCGTGACTGCGCCTCAAATGGTCCATCCGCTTAGTCCAATTTTGGCATACTCTTTCTAACACTTCGGCCGGTATCTCACAAATGAATGCTTCAATGTTGTCTTCCAATGCGTCCATTGAGACATGCTTTTCTGTATAGACATGAGCTTTAACATAGTCCAGCAAAATATAGTCTAAAGGCATTAAATTGCATGATCTAGACGGCCAATTGACCGGTTCCGAACGAGAAATAAAATATTCACCGAACTCGAAAAAAAGTTAGATATCATCTCACGATAACGCTTACTATTCACAGTTGCGTTACGATTCGATCTTCGAAGAATTACGGTCCATCGATGCCTCCCGCATATAAACCGCACCAAACTGTGACTTTTTCTGGATGCATTGGTAGCTCTTGCAATGTTTCTGGATCACCTATGTGCATCAAACTGTGACTTTTTCAGGATGCTCTTGCAATGCTTCTGGCTCACTTTCACTACAAAATCGACAATTGATTCAAAAATGAGATTCGTTGCCGAAGGGAAGAAATGCGCGATATACTTGCTTAACAGAGCAAGTATTTTGATAATAAAATTCAATAATAAGCAAGCGTTGTTCGTTTGTAAGGCGATCTATGGTTAAACTAGTGACCAAACTGAAGATGTTTGACAGTGGAACAAAACACGAAATGTGCGTGAGCTCTTTAAACCAGTGTTGCCAACAAGATAATAGCTAAAAACTCACCCTTTATATACGTTATAGGGTCGTTAATTGACATTTAGATGTGTTGCAAACGGAATGACAGAAATAATGTACCCCCATCCTTCGGTGGTGGGTATAAAAACAAGTAAAAGCATATGAAGTTCGGCTGGGACGAATCTTAAAAACCATCTACCGTGGATCGAATTTGTTCTTTGTTTCTCTTAATAGCAGTAACTGAAAAAGTAAAAGCGTGCTAAATTCGGCCGGGCCGAATCTTGGGAACCCACCACCATGGATTCTGCAAAAAATTTATACAAAACTAGCCGAACCGGGCCCGCTCCGCTGAGCCTTCTTTTACTTTATATGGATCAAAATTATCCTTTGGATATTTATTTTCGACAATTAATGAGCTTTTAGTGAAATACCATGCTACGAAAATAATGTACGTATATCGCAAAAGCATAACAATAAAAATGACTTCATCTGAATCCCATATGGTGTTGATTGGGGACAGTAGGGTATCCAGGTCTATTGCTTCTCTTGACAATCGTCGAAATATGGGAGTAGCGTTGTATTGCTCTATCGTTATTTTCATGGCGTGTGTTCCAGGGATATTCGTCTTCTTATCTTATGTTCACCAGGAATACAAGACTTTCCAGGAACTCACACCCGTTTGTAATTGATTGGCCAGTCGACCGAACCATGCATTACCGAGAAAATTAATTTTTCGCCCGAATCATTCGTATGTGGAATCGACTTCCGGCTAATGTCTTTCCCACCGACATTGACTTTCAGAAATTTAAGACGAATATCAATAAACACTACTCCCTCTTTCCCCCCTCTTTCCCCCCTCTAATCCTTAACTTTCCTAATGCCAACGTAATGCCCTGCATATATAGGGGACGTCCCCTGCGTGTCGGTTAAGTGAAAAAAAATATGATATTAACTGGTCTATGAATTCGCTCGCAGGGTTTTGGGTTTGGGTCTTAGATATACTCCATTATTAAAAGTCTTTATTTCAGCTCGATATTGTCATGATGTCCGATTTAGGGGTGTTTTCGGGGATGAGGTGGTCCCTTAGGCTCTTGGCCTAGAAATATATATCTTCTCTCAAATACCATTTATTTAAACCCCATATTGCCATTGGTTTAAGGGATAAGGCGTCCTCAGACATTTGGTCCCAAAATTTTTACTCTTTGCAAAAGTCAGCAAATATGTCCGGTTTTTAGTATGGGCCCTAAAAACTATCAATATCGAGATCCACTCACTTTAAGACCCAAAATTGCCATGGTCCTATTATGTCCTATTTGGGCCTTGTATGTGGGGGTGGGACGTCCCCTAGGGAGTTGGTCCTCAATGTTGATATCACATTCGTTGTCTACTCCCAAATACCTTTTATTTGAGCCCCTTATTTCCATAGTCGGCAAACATGACCGGTTTCAGCGGTGTTTTGGGGGATGGGCGGCTATTCAGTGAATTGGCCTGAAAAATGTATATCAGATTCGTGTTCTACTCTAAAATACTTCTTATTACAGCCCCATATTGGAATGGTCAGCAAATACGTCCTATATGGGAGGTGTTATGGGTTCGGGGTGGCACCATACACACTTTTTCCCGAATATTGATATCAGATTCGTGCTTTACTCCCAAAGACCTTTCATTTGAGCCCCATATTGCTAAATGATTCCTCTTTGGGGGTTGTTTTTGGAGGGGGCTGCCCCCCATACACTTGGTCCCACTTTTTTCTTATCAGATTCGTATTTTACACTTAAATTCCTTTTATGTGAGCCCCATATTGCCATGATCAGTAAATAAGTCCTGTTTGGGGGGTGAGAGCGGAAGTGGTGCTCTCCCAGAAACTTGCACCCGCATTTTGACACCTAATTCGTATTCTACTCGCAAATACCTCTCATTTGAGTCTCATATTGCCAAGGTCGGTGTATATGTCTGATTTAGGGGTGTTTTGGTGGTCCCCCAAACACTTAGTCCGACAATTGGATAGCAAATAAGTTTTCATCTCTTTCATTTAAGTCCGATATTGTCATGATTGATCTATATATATATTTGGTAGGTTTTGTGGGTGGGGATGCCCCCCTGGGTACCCCATCCGAAATTTGGATACAATATTTTTTTTTAGGTTGCTATAAGAAAGTACACAAAATTGCGCTTAAATCGCACCACCCATCACCGAGATGTGGCGTTTTCGAAAATTAGGGTTTGGAAGCGGATATCGGAGCGGAGCCTCCCCCTTCCGATATTAAAAAATGTAGTACCCTGTTTTCACCACGGGATTATTATGCACCATCTGTGAAAATTGCAAGAAAATCGGTTCAGCCTTTTTTAAAGTCTGTGAGGAACACACAAACAAACATACAAACAAACCGACAAACAAACACAAATTGATTTTTATTGGGTTGCCCAAAAAGTAATTGCGGATTTTTTAAAAGAAAGTAAATGCATTTTTAATAAAACTTAGAATGAACTTCAATCAAATATACTTTTTTTACACGTTTTTTCTAAAGCAAGCTAAAAGTAACAGCTGATAACTGACAGAAGAAAGAATGCAATTACAGAGTCACAAGCTGTGAAAAAATTTGTCAACGCCGACTATATGAAAAATCCGCAATTACTTTTTGGGCAACCCGTATATACAAGAAAAATTTTGTTAAAGCACATAATTTTATTCTTCGTACCAAACTTCTGTCTCAAATGTATAATCGAGAGACCGCTTTGCATGTGAGCTATATCAGGTTATAGACTGATTTGGACAGTATTTGGCATAGTTGTTGAAAGTCGTAACAGAATGCCGCATGCAGCCAAATCGGCAAAAATTGCGGCTTGTAGAAGTCAAGAAGTCAAATCGGTCGATCGGTTTAAATGAGAGCTCTATCAAGTTATACATCAATTCGGAACATACTAGGCGGAGTTGCTGGTAGTCATAACAAAATACTACATGCAGAATTTCAGCCAAATCGGACAAAAATTGCGATTTGTAAGGGCTCAAGAAATCAACTCGGGAGATCGGTTTACATGGGAGCTATATCTTAATCTGAACCGATATATCCTATTTGCAATCCCCAACGACCTACAACATTATTAAGTATCTCTGCAAAATTTCAAGCGGCTAACTTTACGCCTTCGACCGCTATCGTGATTTCGACAGATGGACGGGCATGGTTAGATCGACTCAGAGGGTCGAGACGATCAGGAATATATATACTTTATGGGGTCTTAGACGAATATTTCGAGGTGTTACAAACGGAAAGACTAGATTAGTATACCCCCAACCTATGGTGGTGGGTAAAAAAAGGTGTTAAGTTCGGCCGGGCCGAACTTCGGATATCCACCATCTTGGGTATATATGTGAAACACCGTTCGTCATTATCCGGTGAAAAATTCATAATTTGTGCTACCATAGCAGCTATATCGCAATATGGACTACGATTTGGTAGAAATTCGACACGGACATTGAGTGGTACAATATTGGGTTGCCCAAAAAGTAATTGTCCGTAATATAGTAATAATATAGTCGGCGTTGAGTCGGCTTGTGACTCTGTAATTGCATTCTTTCTTCTGTCAGTTATCAGCTGTTACTTAAAACGTTGTTACTTAAAACGAATCATAACTGGAGATGAAAAATGGATTGTTTGCAACAACGTTAGTCGAAAACGATCATGGTCCAAGCATGGTGAACCAGCTCAAACCACTTCAAAGGCTGATATCCACCAAAAGAAGGTTATGCTGTCTGTTTGGTGGGATTGGAAGGGTGTGGTATATTTTGAGCTGCTTCCAAGGAACCAAACGATTAATTCGGATGTTTACTGTCAACACCTAGACAAATTGAATACAGCCATCAAGGAGGAGCGACCAGAATTGGTCAATCGTAAAGGTGTCATATTCCACCAGGACAACGCTAGACCGCACACATCTTTGGTCACTCGCCAAAAACTGAGTGAGCTTGGATTGCCAGGAAGATGGCAAAAGGTTATCGAACAAAATGGCAATTATATATATTATTAAAGTTCATTCTAAAGTTTATTAAAAATGCATTTACTTTCTTTTAAAAAATCCGCAATTACTTTTTAGGCAACCCAATAAGAACAAGTCATTGTTAAATTTTGTAGAACTAAATAATGGTCTTTTAAGTAGCTATATCTTAAAATGAACCGATCTGAACCATATACGACACCGATATCGAAAAGCCTAACATAAGTCACTGTGTCAAAATGTGCCTTTTATGGGGCCAGGACTTTAAGCCGAGAGATCGGTCTATATGACAGCTGCTCCGAATCTGAACCGATCTGGGCCAAATTGAAGAGGGATGTCGAAATTTAAGGTTTTGGGCCTTATATGGGCCCAAAACCGATCGGGGCCACATTGAAGAAAAATGTCGATTGGCCTAACACAATTCACAGTCCCGAATTTTAACAAAATCAAGTAATAAATGTGGCTTTTATAGGCCTAAGACCTTATTTCTGCGGATCGGTCTATAAAGGGACTATATCGAGATATAGTCAGATGTGCCCATCTTCGAATTTAACCTGCTTATGGACAAACAAAGAATCTGCAAAGTTTTAGCTCAATATCTCTATTTTTAAAGACTGTAGCCTGATTTCAACAGACAGACGGACGGACACGGTTAGATCGTCTTAGATTTTTACGCTGATCAAGAATATATATTCTTTATATGGTCGGTAATGGATATTTCCATGTGTTGCAAACGGGATGTCAAAATGAATATACCCCCATCCTTCGGTGGTGGGTATAAAAAAATTACAACATCTCTTGCATTGGTATGTAAATTGTCCATTGATTTTTTTACAAAATGCTGAATTTCTCTTTAAATTTATAAAACTTTGAATACTAAATGCCTTTTCAAATGTATGGAAGAAAATTGAAATTTCAAACGTATGTGAAACGTTTAATATTCAATTCGTTGAGAGCGAGTTAACTGCCTTGGCAGTATCCTGTGCATATAAAGCTAAGTATGATGACTGACGTTTCTTTTTATACCCACCACCAAAGGAAGGGGGTATACTAATCTAAACATTCCGTTTGTAACACCTCGAAATATTTATCTAAGAACCCATAAAGTATATACGTTCTTGATCGTCTCGACGTTTTGAGTCGATCTAGTCATGTCCGTCCGTCCATATGTCGAATTAACGATAGTGGTCGAACACATAAAGCTAGCCGCTTGAAATTTTGTACAAATTCTTAGTATTGATATAGGTAGTCGGAGATTGCAAATGTGCCATAGCGGTTCTTTCAACTAAATTTATTTTGCATAAATTTCTAGTAGAATCCATGGTGGTGGGTTCCCAAGATTCGGCCCGGCCGAACTTAACGCGCTTTTACTCGATTTCATTCGTTTCGTTTATTAAAGCATATTTTTAGGCTATAAAAGGAGTTTATTTTAACGATTTGTGCATGTTTGCGTGTATAAATTTGTTTTTTTGGTTTTTTTTTGTGCTGTGTGACGTTTTCATTCGTATACGCGCAGCACATAAACATACATAGGATATTGTATATAGGTGATTCAGAGTGTGTGTTGTGGGGAAGTATCTGTGAGAGCACAGTCGCCAGATATGCTTGTGGTCTGCTTTTATGGCAATATAGTTTAGTTTTTATTAATATTTCGTGGTATTGTTATTATTATTATTTTATTTTTGTGGTCTCCTTTTATGGATGCATGTATGCGTGCGTATATGGCAGCAGAAGCAGCAAAATGGTTGGAGTAGGCAACGCTATAGGTTATACTGCAAGAAATTTAAATGAGGACAGAATGGAGTATTTTGGCCCGGCACGGGATGACTCCACACGGTTTGGAACTCTAAGCGCTGATGTGTGTGGTGTTCATCGTCATTATGAGAAGCTCAGCTGAGAGCTACAGGGCGCGTCCACAGGTTGCGGCTAGTGGAATGCTTCCTTATGCGGAGTAGTTGCAATTGCAGACGCGGACAATCACAGATTTCGAATGGAGAGTCTCCGTGAGAGGCCGGGCGGCATCAACTTTTGATTAAATATGATATTCGATATGACAAGGCTAGTAATTGGCGCCTTTAAATATCCAACGGCCATAACGTTCCCGCTCATCGGTCCCACAGACCATAACAAGCTTGTTCACCTATGGAACTTGACGAGGATCGCTACTTCCACATAAAAATGAGGCTTCAACAAAAACAACATTATATCTCTGAGATATTACGGTTTGAGATCAAGCATCTTTGAGGCCCGAATCATAGCAACAGCTATATTAGGTTATTGACCGACTCGGATCATACTATGCACTGTTATTGGAAGTTAAAACAGAATACTATGTGAAAAATTTTAGCTAAATCTGACAAAAACTGCGTTTTGTAAGGGCTCAACAAGTCAAATCAGGAGATCGGAGATATATCAGGTAACCAATCGTACTTGTCACTGTTTTTGAAAGTCATAACAGAGCACTATGTTAAAAATTTTAGCTAAATCGTACAAAAATTGCACCTTCCAGGGGCTAAAGATGTCAAATCGGGAGATCGGTTTATGTGTGAGCTATATATAAATCTGAACCGATATAACCCATTTGCAATGTATAGCAATATGCTATGTCGGGTTAAAACCCGATTTGGACCTTACTGGCGTAGTTGTTGATAGTCATAACAAATCCCATCCTGGGTTTGAATTGCCGAATACAAAATAGAGGCAGCAACACAAAAATAACTTTACGTTGAAAAATGTTCAAACAATTGAAACCTGATTCAAACCTACCAGCACGGATAAGAAGTATGTGTGCGAAATTTCAAGGGCCTTGCTTTGGTCCTTCGAAGGTTAGGGTTGGTCGAGTCGGTTGCCCACCAAAGATGAGTTCACTCGGAGGCTAGTTTGGCCCATTGTGGTACCCTAGAAATAAAGGGAAGAGAAAGAAGATGGTAGATAAAAGAAAAACAAGAGGAATGGACAAACCGAGCGGGGGGTGAAGAAACGTCCATCCCCACGTAAGCACCGATCTATGTACGCCAGAGCTTTTGGATATAATTTTGAAGTCTCAGTATGTATACAACAAACCTGTAAGTAAATGTTGAAAGGTTCAATCCGATCTGTCCAAAAGTATAGTCTGACTATATTTCGACATAGGTTCCATGTATTAAAAGTATTGTGCATACTCGGTGGTGAAGGGTATTATATAGTCGGCTTCGCCCGACTTTTGCCACTACTTACTGGTTATTTCTACATTTTGCAGAACTTTGAGACTAAGATTTGTATAAGATTTGAATATCGACGCATGAATGAAATTTATACATATTGGCCCATATTTGAATATTAATATGGAAACAATGAAGTAATTATAAAGTAGGTTTATATATATATCCATGGTGTTGGGTATCCAAAGTTCGAAATTATGGAACTTAATACGTTTTTACTTGTCATTTCGTTTGCAACACGTCGAAATATCCATTTCCGACCCCATAATATATTGGGTTGCCCAAAAAGTAATTGCGGATTTTTCATATAGTCGGCGTTGACAAAGGACCTTGGGACCTTAAAAGTCACATTTATTATCCGATTATGCAGAAATTTGGACTTCAATTCGGCCCAGATCGGACCAGATTTAGATATATCTGCCATATTGACCGATCCGCCGATTTAGGGTCTTGGGCCCATAAAAGGCGCATTTATTGCACAATTTGGCCAAAATTTGGGACAGTGAGTTGCGTTAGGCTTTTCAAAATGAATCTGCAACTTGGCTCAAATCAGTCCAGATTTGGATATAGCTGCCATGTAAACCGATATCTTGATTTAAGTCTTGGCCCCATAAAAGGCGCATTTATAATCCGATTTCACTGAAATTTGTCACAGTGACTTATGTTGGGCTTTTCGACGTCCGTTCGACGAACATGGTTCAAGTCGGTTTATTTTTAGATATAGCTACTAAAAAGACCAATATTTTGTTATACACAATTAAACAATGACTTGTACTTATTAGTATTTGGTCCAAATCGGAACATATTTCGATATAGCTGCTATGGGGCATAAGGTATGCATATTTCACTGGATTTTGACGAAAAGTGGTTTACATATATACCCGAGGTGGTGGGTATACAAAGAACTTAACGGATTTTTGCTTGTTTTTTAAGTCAATTACTTACAACATGAGTTCGAGGGTGGAAAAATCTGTTTCAAGATTTCAAATGTGGTAATTGGTATGGCTCAGGCTAATTGGGGTCTCATCGCCCTCAAAGACAATATTAGACGCTCAATTATTGCTATTGGAAATGCGTTGTTGCTAGTCTGGAAACTTCTACAGCCTTCACTCAGCCTCTATTGTATCATCCAGTGCCATACCTGCCCCCATACAACAAGCAAAGCTCTTTCAGTATTGGCAAATCCTTGATGACACAGTTCCCGACTCCATTTTGTAGCTATCTACGAAGGTTGAGGTCTATATATATGTCCACTATGTTCCTATCCTAATAACCATCAGTGTAAACACGTTCACATGAGTGGCCAAGTGAAGTTTATGTTTGTGCGTTTTTGTTTTTTTTCTCATCCATCCATCCAACCAACCATCCCCACTCATTTGCAAAACGCTGGCTGTTGGTTGGCCTTTTGAAGCGTTTATGGTTCAATGTATTGTTCATGCAGGTTCATATCCTGTTCATTGGCACATTTACAGTAAAAAATTCCAACAGATGAAAGCATTGGCCAAAACTCCTCTCCTTGATCGTTCTCTACCGTTTGGCTCAACTCACCACAACGTCTCCGCCATAAAACGTGCCAAGTTTATTAAACTGATAGATGTTGTTTTCCACACTTGTGTTAATGTCAGTTGTTCCTGTGTTCGTGTGAATATGTGTGGGTTTACAATGCATTATAAAAAACACAACGCAAAGAAACGAAAGATATATTATTAACGTTTATGCTGTGATAAAATAAAATTAACTAAATACACTAAAACACCCACGACAGAGGTATCATTATCGACAACCACAACACCTTGACTGCTATTTTGGATTTGGATATTTGCTTCATCATTTGTGGTTATGGGAGTGCAAGAGAACATTTTAAAGCTCCATAAAGATTTATGTGCTTCCCACTGATGGCAAAAGTGCAAAGTGATGAAATTTAGGAAAAAATCTAAGTTTAATCAAAATTGGTTGCGTGCAGCTTGGTTTCAAGCATCATCAAAGTTGTTTAATATATTTACTAATATAGAAAAAACTATTTTTTATGGTTAGACAGTTCAGGTTATTAGGACGCAAAATGATTCCATCCCAACAAATTATTTCGTAATAAGGATTAATAAGAGAAATTTTTATATAAAATAGGTTTAATCTTCACATTCAAAATTTTCACTATCTTTTCTACATAATCTGTATAAAACTGAAATCGAATGCTATTTAATACTTTTTACAAACCAACTGCCAGTAACAACTTTTGTAGAAGTTATGAGGACGTCGAGGAAGAAAAGACTATGGAACATCTACTGTGTATGTGTCCCACTCTGCCAGTTAAAAGTTAGGGCTGTTTAAAGCGACCTGGATGCTTCAATGGTAGGAACTAGAAGGCATCTTCCTTCTACTGTTTCTGTCGTATCACAATGGATGAAAACGTCTTAGTGAATCTGATGGCAGACTGCCCCTTTAACCTTCCCTATCCTACATACCAACTATTATGAAAGGTGTTACTTTATGGAACACTAGCATCCCGGTGGTCCGCTTCGCTACCCCCGTTTTTGATATCCACTTTTAAATGTAGGACTTCCGAAACCTGGGTTTATAAGACTATGAAGTTGTACGTAAAGTAAGAAAGAAATCTCAAATTTCTCAATCGTTTTGAAAATATTTATTAAGAGCCTCTGTCTAAGAAAGCACAAACAAATTACCATCTGCAGAGCTATACTTATCGAATGATTTTATCGGCTTGAAGTCCAAAAAACATGTGAGCGATTTGGATAACATTTGATTTGCTTAAGTCCAATAAACATTTGTATACCCACCACCACAGTATGGAGGTATACTAATCTAGTCATTCCGTTTGTAATACCTCATGTATTGATCTAGGACCACATCAAGTGTATATATTCTGGATCGTCTCGGCATTCTAAGTCGATCTAGCCATGTCCGTCCGTCCGTCTGTCGAAATCACGATAGCGGTCGAACGCTTAAAGCTAGCCTCTTAAAATGTTGCACAGATACTTAATATTGATATGGTCGTTGGGATTGCAAATGGGCCATATAGGTTCAGATTTGAATATAGCTCCCATATAAACCAATAACCTGATTTGACTTCTTGAGCCCTTACAAGTCGCAATTTTTGTCCGATTTGGTTGATAGTGTTCAGTTATGACTTCCAATAACTGTGCAAAGTACGGTCTATAACCTGATATAGCTCCCACATAAACTGATCTCCCGATTTGACTTCTTGAGCACTTACAAGCCGCAATTTTTATCCGATTTGGCTGAAATTTTGCATATAGTGTTCTGCTGTGCCCTCCAACAAATGTGCCAAGTACGGCCAAAATTGGTTTTTAACCAGATATATCTCCCGTCCGAACTTAGCACACTTTACTTGTTAGTGTTTATCTATTGAGTGATTTGAAATACATTACAACGGTCGCGTATTCCAATCAATACCAATTACACTTAATCCTCCTCTCAAAACAAACACAAATACTTAAGAATTTAAATGTTCTCATGCAAGCAATGCTCGGAAGCGCAGACATCAGTGTAGCAGTATTCACTGTATGTGCATCTTATCCCAGTTGAAGCATAGGCATGCTGGTTAAGCCAAGACTTCGGCTGTTGCTATGCAGAAACCGAATGGGATGAGCAAACAAGATTGTATAACAAGTATTGGGTTGCCCAAAAAGTAATTGCGGATTTTTCATATAGTCGGCGTTGACAAATTTTTTCACAGCTTGTGACTCTGTAATTGCATTCTTTCTTCTGTCAGTTATCAGCTGTTACTTTTAGCTTGCTTTAGAAAAAAAGTGTAAAAAAGTATATTTGATTAAAGTTCAGTCTAAGTTTTAATAAAAATGCATTTACTTTCTTTTAAAAAATCCGCAATTACTTTTTGGGCAAGCCAATAAAAACGTGCTAAGTTCGGCCGGGCCGAGTCTTATATACCATGGATCGCATTTGTGAAGTTCTTTGAATGACTTTTTCAAATAGAACAAGTAAAAAGGCGTTAAGTTCGGCCGGGCCGAACCTTGGATATCCACCACCTCGGGTATATATGTAAACCATCTTTCATCAAAATCCGGTGAAAATTGCATACCTTATGTTGCATAGCAGTTATATAGAAATATGTTCCGATTCGTACCAAATACTAATAAGTACAAGACATTGTTCCATTGTGTTTAACAAAATATTGGTCTCTTTATTAACTATATCTAAAAATAAACCGATCTGAACCATATACGATACGGTTGTTGAAAAGCCTAACATAAGTTACTGTGTCTAATTTCAGTGAAATCGGATTATAAATGCGCCTTTTTGGCACCAATACTTTAAATCGATATATCGGTCTACATGGCAGCTATATCCAAATCTGGACCGATTTAGGCCAAGTTTTGGAAAAATGTCGAAGAGCCTAACACAACGCACCTTCCCAAATTTCGGCGAAATCGGACAATAAATGTACCTTTTAAGGACCCAAGACCTTAAATCGAGAGATCGGTCTATATGGCAGCTATATTCAAATCTGGACCAATCTGGGCCAAATTGAAAAAGGATGTCGAAGAGCCTAACACAACTCACTGTCTCAAATTTCAGCGACATCGGACAATAAATGCGCCTTTTATGGCCCCAAAACCTAAAACCGAGAGACCGGTCTATATGGCAGCTATATTCAAATCTGGACCGATCTGCGCTATATTTAAAAAAGATGTCGAAGGGCCTAAGACAACTCACTGTCCGAAATTTCAGCAAAATCGGATAATAAATGTAGCTTTTATCGGCCTAAAGCCTTAAATCGGTGGATCGGTCTACATGGCAGCTATATCCAAATCTGGACCGATCTGGGCCATATTGACTAAGAATGTCGAAGGGCCTAACACAACTCACCGTCCCAAGTTTCAGCAAAATCGGATAATAAATGTAGCTTTTATCGGCCTAAGACCCTACATCGGAGGATCGGTCTATATGGCAGCTATATCCAAATCTGGACCGATCTGGGCCATATTGACTAACAATATCGAAGGGTTTAACACAACTCACTGTCTTAAATTTTAGAAAAATCGGACAGTAAATGTGGCTTTTATGGGCCTAAGACCCTAAATCGGCCGATCGGTCTATATTGGGGCTATATCAAGATATAGTCCGATATAGCCCATCTTCGAACTTAACCTGCTTATGGACAAAAAAAGAATCTGTGCAAAATTTCTGCTCAATATCTCTATTTTTAAAGACTGTAGCGTGATTTCAACAGACAGACGGACGGACATGGCTAGATCGTCTTAGATTTTTACGCTGATCAAGAATATATACACTTTATAGGGTCGGAAATGGATATTTCGATGTGTTGCAAATGGATTGATAAAATGAAATTAACCCCATCCTTTGGTGGTGGGTATAAAAATGTGGAGCAAAATGTGGTATAAAAATGTGGAGTGGAGCAGTGGGAAAGGTATAATTGGAATAATTAAGGTAAGTTATATAGTACAAATCAAACGCTTTTATCATATTAAACGCGTGAGCAAAATGTCAAATACCAAAATAAATCAAGTAAAATATTAAACACATGGGGAAAAATTTAGCAAGGCAGAAATCGGAATTTTGTGCGCTTTAGCTTAATTTGTGAAGAAAGTATGTTTAAGTGCCTATTTTGCACTTTTTGGTACGAATTTTGAAGGGTTTATCTATTCACCCATTATGTATTTCCTTCTTGTACTTACATGACAAATTTCAGACCTCTAGCTCCAACTGCACAGAAAGTACCAAATGGTACCAGTTTTGGTATCAAAATTAACGAATTTTTAATAGATCATTAAGTCACCTATCGTACATTTCTTAGTTGTACCTAGCTTCATCTATGAAGAAAGTACGAAATGGTACCAATTTTTATACCAAAATGTGCGAATGCTGAGTGAAGTATTTAGCAACCTAATTTTGATTTCTTAGTTGTTACCACATGGTAAATTTCAGACCTCAAGATAAATCTGAAAGAAAGTACAAAATGGTACTAATGTTGGTACTAAAATATATACGTTTTTAATAGATTATTTAGTCATCCATTACATTGTTCTTTGTTGTACCTACATGGCGAATTTCAGACCTGAAGATTATCTGAACATAAATTACAAAATAGTACCAATATTGGTACCAAAATGTACGAATTTTAAATAGATCATTTATCATTTTAGTTTTACCTACATGGCAAATTTCAGAACATAAATTACAGAACATAAATCAGAACATAAATAACAAAATAGTACCAATATTGGTACCAAAATGTACGAATTTTGAATAGATCATTTAGTCATCCATCATTTAATTCTTAGTTGTACACACATTTCAAATTTCAGTTCTCTAGCTCCATCTGTACAGAAAGTACCAAATGGTACCGATAATGGTATCAAAATATACGAATTTTAAATAGATAATTTAGTCACCCATTATATATTTCCCTCGTGTTCCTACATGCCAAATTTCAGACCTCTAGCTCCATCCGTAATGAAAGTACTAAATGGTACCAATTACGGTACTAAATGCACGTTTCCTCCCGGTACCAGCACTATTTTTCCATTTTTTCTTTTTAGCCTCATCCTTTTGCATCGGATGTCTTTTAAGTCAAATTTCAAAATTCTACCTCTATCCATCCCCCTTGTACAAAGATCATCCATATCGTACCTTTTTGGTACATTTTAATACCTAAACGTACTAATATCACCAAATCCAGCCTTATCCCCTGCCTATCACCCAAGACCGTTTGGGCTTGGCGAGAATCTGTCAGTCACGCAACTTTTTTATGTATTATGGAACATAATCCTTCCCTTATAATGAGTTAACAGAGAAAAACTTTATTTATCTTCAAAACTTTTCTTACCTTAGTATGTTTAGAGATGTATGCAACATATTTTCTATATATGCTTTTGCATGCTGTTCTATAGTCTTGGCTGATCCTTTAAGTCATACGAAATTTTATGTGAGGTTACTATGAGGTTTGATCAAAAATCAAGTAAAAGCGTGCCAAGTTCGGTCCGGCCGAATCTTATGTACCTTCCACCTTGGATCGCATTTGCCAATTTCTTTGAACGAATTTTTCAAATATAAAGAGCTATATCAAATAATTCAGGCAAATCGAGTAAAACTTGCGGTTTTATGGCAGCTCTAACAGGTTATCAAACGATTTAGAACATTCTTGGAACAGTTGTTGGATGTCACACCAAAACGACATACGGAAAATTTCAACCCAATTGAATAACAATTGCGCCCTCTAGATGCCAAAGGGTTTTAATGGGGAGATCGGTTTATGGACTAAGTTAGACCATAGTTATAAGCCGATATCGGATGTTGACTTCTTGACCCGAGCTTGAGGGCTCAAGTTTTAGCCGATTCGGCTGACATTTTGCATGAAGTATTTGGTTTGATCAACAACTGCGCCTAGTATGTTCTGAATTAATAAATAACCTGAAATAGTTCCATATTGACCCATCTTTCGAGTATATTTCTTAAGACTCCAGAGCGAGCAATTCTAATCGGATTTAGATGAAATTTTGCATAAGGACTTCTTGTGAATACGACCTTTAATATACGTGTTAAATATGGCCTGAATTGATCTATAACGTGATATAGCTCCCATATAATTTTTATACCCACCACCGATGGATAGGGGTATATTCATTTGGCATTCTGTTTACGAAATATCCATTTCCGACCTCATAAAGTACATATATTCTTGATCAGCTTAAAAATCTAAGCCGATCAAGCCATGCCCATCCGTCTGTCTGTTGAAATCACGCTACAGTCTATAAAAAATTGAGATATTAAGCTGAAACTTTGTACAGATTATAATTTTGTTCATAAGCAGCTTAAGTTCGAAGATAGGCTAATAGGCTATATCGGACTATATCTTGATATAGCCCCCATATAGACCGATCCGCCGATTTGAGATCTTAGGCCTATAAAATCCACATTTATTATCCGATTTTGCTGAAATTTGGGACAGTGAGTTATGTTAGGCCAGTCGACATCCTACTTCAATATGGCCCAGATTGGTTCAGATTTGGATATAGCTGCCACATATATCGATCTCTCGATTCAAGGTTTTGGGCCCAAAAGGCGCAATTTTTATCCGATTTCGCGAAAATTTGGGACAGTGAGTTATGTTAGGCCTTTCAACATTCTTCTTTAATTTGGCTTAGATCGGTCCAGATTTAAAAATAGCTGTCATATAAAACGATCTCTCGATATAAGGTTTTCGGATCATTAAAGACTCATTTATTATCCGATCTCGCCGATCTGCATCCGTTTCGGATATGGTTTAGATCAGTCTATATTTAGATATGGCTACCAAAAAGACCAATAATTTGTTCTACAAAATTAAACAATGACTTGCACTTATTAGATCACTCAATATCCGTGTCAAATGTGGTCCAAATCGGACCATATCTCGATAAAGCTGCTATGGGGGCATAAATTATGCATTTTTCACCGGATTGTGACGAAAAGTGGTTTACATATATACCTGAGGTGGTGGGTATCTAATTACTTAACGCCTTTTTACTTATTATATAATAATATTTCTTAAACCACACCAGGGCGCTAAGAATTTCGATTTCCGATTTGGCTGAAATTTTGCAAAATTAATTCAACTTTGGTCTTCTACAGCCAAAAAAGGTATCGCCCCAATCGGTTCATAACTTGTCATAGCTGAAATAGCATAATAATTCTTATCCTTTATTCTTCGATAATATCGGCCAAAGAACTTGACAAATGTGATCCATGATGAAGGGTACATTAGATTCGGTATGTTGGTGCAAATGTCGGTTATATATGTTAGTAATATCAGCCCTTTTGGATCATCAATTTGTTTTTGACAGATAAAAAGGTTAGTTCCTTTTGGCTTTCGTTTCGATTTTTTACTATTCGAACAAATGGATCAAAGAAACTACATTAAGTTTTGTGTTACCAAAAATAGCCTTTCAAAAGAGTTTCAAGGATTGGAAAAACGGAATAAATTGGAAGCAAATATGAGGTGGGTTACTTTGAAGGGGACATAATAGTTGTTGATGAATAAATAAATACTTTTTGAAAAAAATTTATATAACGGTTATTTTCTGATCAGACCGGTTGTGCCATTTTCTCGATATAGTATTTCAATTATTTTAATCATTCTACGGATATTTCTATTCACGTTGTTTACGTTATTCTGTCTTGTTCTGCATTTCAAGCCCTCGTATATTTCTATTGGTAAAGCTCAATTAACAATCTATAAATACCTGTCATCTGTTCTCTCGACTGCTCTTCGTCTATTATCAAAAGGAAATTTGCTCATGAACATTCGATTAGGGAATAGGGGCAAACTTCTCACACATCAATGAGTGCTGTCCGATTCAAACTGAAGGTCAATGATAAGGAGCCGCCTGTTTTATAGCCGAGCCCAAACGTCATGCCGCAGTGCGACACCTCTGTGGGGAGAAAATGTTACATGGCTTCAATGCAGGGTATAGAACCTCACAAATGTCGCCAGTATTAATAGGAAAACCATCGCCGACAAATTTTTCTGATGTCCCCGGCAGGACTTGAACCCAGGCGTCCAACGTCATGGGCGAACATGCTAAACTCTACGAAACGGTGGCCTCCATTTTTCATTTTTACCCATCTATTATTCCTTTTATATAAATATCTCTTAATCATTCAACCATTATTTCATTTGCTTTCTTACTTATCGCTCCATTCTTTAATACCTTGATAATTTCATTTTCTCAATCATTCCACACATACAATCATCTATCTAAATATATTTCCGCCCATCCCTTTCCACCCACCCTTTCGTCAATTGCTCCTTCCAACTATTCTTCAATCTTCCATTCCATCCATCATCTCGTACATAGCTCATTCTGTGCAGCCCTTAGTCCATCTACCAATCAATCCATCTCTCAATCAAAACTAAAATGCTTTTATCAATCTTTCTATATATTCCTACATCTATCCATCGTTCCAACTATGGTTAAATGCATGCTTTCATATCTTGAGCCGTACATCCACTCATCCTTCCTTCCATCCATCCTTTCATCCATTCTTCCATCCATCCTTCCATCCATCCTTCCATCCATCCTTCCATCCATCCTTCCATCCATCCTTCCATCCATCCTTCCATCCATCCTTCCATCCATCCTTCCATCCATCCATCCTTCCATCCATCCATCCTTCCATCCATCCTTCCATCCATCCTTCCATCCATCCATCCTTCCATCCTTCCATCCTTCCATCCATCCTTCCATCCATCCTTCCATCCATCCTTCCATCCATCCTTCCATCCATCCTTCCATCCATCCTTCCATCCATCCTTCCATCCATCCTTCCATCCATCCATCCTTCCATCCATCCTTCCATCCTTCCATCCTTCCATCCTTCCATCCTTCCATCCATCCTTCCATCCATCCTTCCATCCATCCATCCTTCCATCCATCCTTCCATCCTTCCATCCTTCCATCCATCCTTCCATCCATCCTTCCATCCATCCTTCCATCCATCCTTCCATCCATCCTTCCATCCATCCTTCCATCCATCCATCCTTCCATCCATCCTTCCATCCATCCTTCCATCCATCCTTCCATCCATCCTTCCATCCATCCTTCCATCCATCCTTTCATCCATCCTTCCATCTATCCTTCCATCCATCCTTCCATCCATCCTTCCATCCATCCTTCCATCCATCCTTCCATCCATCCTTCCATCCATCCTTCCATTCATCCTTCCATCCATCCTTCCATCCATCCTTCCATCCATCCTTCCATCCATCCTTCCATCCATCCTTCCATCCATCCTTCCATCCATCCTTCCATCCATCCTTCCATCCATCCTTCCATCCATCCTTCCATCCATCCTTCCATCCATCCTTCCATCCATCGTTTCATCCATCCTTCCATCCATCCTTCCATCCATCCTTCCATCCATCCATCCATCCTTCCATCCATCCATCCTTCCATCCATCCATCCTTCCATCCATCCTTCCATCCATCCTTCCATCCATCCTTCCATCCATCCTTCCATCCATCCTTCCATCCATCCTTCCATCCATCCTTCCATCCATCCTTCCATCCATCCTTCCATCTATCCTTCCATCCATCCTTCCATCCATCCTTCCATCCATCCTTCCATCCATCCTTCCATCCATCCTTCCATCCATCCTTCCATCCATCCTTCCATCCTTCCATCCTTCCATCCTTCCATCCTTCCATCCATCCATCCTTCCATCCATCCTTCCATCCATCGTTTCATCCATCCTTCCATCCATCCTTCCATTCATCCTTCCATCCATCCTTCCATCCATCCTTCCATCCATCCTTCCATCCATCCTTCCATCCATCCTTCCATCCATCCTTCCATCCATCCTTCCATCCATCCTTCCATCCATCCTTCCATCCATCCTTCCATCCATCCTTCCATCCATCCTTCCATCCATCCTTCCATCCATCCTTCCATCCATCCTTCCATCCATCCTTCCATCCATCCTTCCATCCATCCTTCCATCCATCCTTCCATCCATCCTTCCATCCATCCTTCCATCCATCCTTCCATCCATCCTTCCATCCATCCTTCCATCCATCCTTCCATCCATCCTTCCATCCATCCTTCCATCCATCCTTCCATCCATCCTTCCATCCATCCTTCCATCTATCCATCCTTCCATCTATCCATCCTTCCATCCATCCTTCCATCTATCCATCTTTCCATCCATCCATCCTTCCATCCATCCATCCTTCCATCCATCCTTCCATCCATCCTTCCATCCATCCTTCCATCCATCCTTCCATCCATCCTTCCATCCATCCTTCCATCCATCCTTCCATCCATCCTTCCATCCATCCTTCCATCCATCCATCCTTCCATCCATCCTTCCATCCACCCTTCCATCCATCCTTCCATCCATCCTTCCATCCATACTTCCATCCATCCCTCCATCCATCCTTCCATCCTTCCATCCATCCTTTCATCCATCCTTCCATCTATCCTTCCATCCATCTTTCCATCCATCCTTTCATCCATCCTTCCATCCATCCTTCCATCCATCCTTCCATCCATACTTCCATCCATCCTTCCATCCATCCTTCCATCCATCCTTCCATACATCCTTCCAACCATCCTTCCATCCATCCTTCCATCCATCCTTCCATCCATCCATCCATCTTTCCATCCATCCTTCCATCCATCCATCTTTCCATCCATCTTTCTATCCATCCTTCCATCCATCCTTCCATCCATCCTTCCATCCATCCTTCCATCCATCCTTCCATCCATCCTTCCATCCATCCTTCCATCCATCCTTCCATCCATCCTTCCATCCATCCTTCCATCCATCCTTCCATCCATCCTTCCATCCATCCTTCCATCCATCCTTCCATCCATCCTTCCATCCATCCTTCCATCCATCCTTCCATCCATCCTTCCATCCATCCTTCCATCCATCCTTCCATCCATCCTTCCATCCATCCTTCCATCCATCCTTCCATTCATCCTTCCATCCATCCTTCCATCCATCCTTCCATCCATCCTTCCATCCATCCTTCCATCCTTCCATCCATCCTTCCATCCATCCTTCCATCCATCCTTCCATCCATCCTTCCATCCATCCTTCCATCCATCCATCCTTCCATCCATCCTTCCATCCATCCTTCCATCCATCCTTCCATCCATCCTTCCATCCATCCTTCCATCCATCCTTCCATCCATCCTTCCATCCTTCCATCCATCCATCCATCCTTCCATCCATCCTTCCATCCATCCTTCCATCCATCCTTCCATCCATCCTTCCATCCATCCTTCCATCCATCCTTCCATCCATCCTTCCATCCATCCTTCCATCCATCCTTCCATCCATCCTTCCATCCATCCTTCCATCCATCCATCCTTCCATCCATCCTTCCATCCATCCTTCCATCCATCCTTCCATCCATCCTTCCATCCATCCTTCCATCCATCCTTCCATCCATCCTTCCATCCATCCTTCCATCCATCCTTCCATCTATCCTTCCATCCATCCTTCCATCCATCCTTCCATCCATCCTTCCATCCATCCTTCCATCCATCCTTCCATCCATCCTTCCATCCATCCTTCCATCCATCCTTCCATCCATCCTTCCATCCATCCTTCCATCCATCCTTCCATCCATCCTTCCATCCATCCTTCCATCCATCCTTCCATCCATCCTTCCATCCATCCTTCCATCCATCCTTCCATCCATCCTTCCATCGATCCTTCCATCCATCCTTCCATCCATCCTTCCATCCATCCTTCCATCCATCCTTCCATCCATCCTTCCATCCATCCTTCCATCCATCCTTCCATCCATCCTTCCATCCATCCATCCTTCCATCCATCCTTCCATCCATCCTTCCATCCATCCTTCCATCAATCCTTCCATCAATCCTTCCATCCATCCTTCCATCCATCCTTCCATCCATCCTTCCATCCATCCTTCCATCCATCCTTCCATCCATCCATCCTTCCATCCATCCTTCCATCCATCCTTCCATCCATCCTTCCATCCATCCTTCCATCCATCCTTCCATCCATCCTTCCATCCATCCTTCCATCCATCCTTCCATCCATCCTTCCATCCATCCTTCCATCCATCCTTCCATCCATCCTTCCATCCATCCTTCCATCCATCCTTCCATCCATCCTTCCATCCATCCTTCCATCCATCCTTCCATCCATCCTTCCATCCATCCTTCCATCCATCCTTCCATCCATCCATCCTTCCATCCATCCTTCCATCCTTCCATCCTTCCATCCATCCTTCCATCCATCCTTCCATCCATCCTTCCATCCATCCTTCCATCCATCCATCCTTCCATCCATCCTTCCATCCATCCTTCCATCCATCCTTCCATCCATCCTTCCATCCATCCTTCCATCCATCCTTCCATCCATCCTTCCATCCATCCTTCCATCCATCCTTCCATCCATCCTTCCATCCATCCTTCCATCCATCCTTCCATCCATCCTTCCATCCATCCTTCCATCCATCCTTCCATCCATCCATCCTTCCATCCATCCTTCCATCCATCCTTCCATCCATCCTTCC
Organism: Stomoxys calcitrans; assembly: GCF_963082655.1. Taxonomy (NCBI): domain Eukaryota; kingdom Metazoa; phylum Arthropoda; class Insecta; order Diptera; family Muscidae; genus Stomoxys; species Stomoxys calcitrans. Next base: position 18,379,399 of record NC_081552.1, on the reverse strand, counting down.
ATCAATCCTTCCATCAATCCTTCCATCCATCCTTCCATCCATCCTTCCATCCATCCTTCCATCCATCCTTCCATCCATCCTTCCATCCATCCATCCTTCCATCCATCCTTCCATCCATCCTTCCATCTTTCCATCAATCTTTCCATCCATCCTTCCATCTTTCCATCAATCTTTCCATCAATCTTTCCATCCATCCTTCCATCAATCCAATCTTCCATCAATTCCTCCATTATCCATACATTCTTACTTTCATTATCCATCCATTCTTCCAATCACCCATTTCTTCTTACATCCTTTCAAATATATTTCCTTCTATTTATCCAGTCTTACATCCATCCATTTTTCCACCACCCATTCTTCCATCCATCCATCTATCTATCCCTCCATCCAACCATCCTCACCTTCAACCTTCCATTCTTCTGTCTATTAATCCTTCCATCCACCGTTCCATCCATCCTACTATCGATCTTAACATCCACTTATCGTTCCATCAACATTTCCGTCCAGACCTCCATCAATTCTTCCATGCATTCTTCTGCCCATCCTTCACACATATGCCTGCATACATGCTTTTAAATATCCAAACATGCCTTCAAACATCCTTTCATCCATCCTTTCATCTATCTCTTCTTCCATATTTCCATCTGTCCTTTTATTTATCCCTCTATCCATACTTTCATCCAGCCTCCCATCCTTTCATCTATCCTTTCATCCATCGATCCTTCTTTCCATCCATCCAAACTTTCATCCACTTCTAAACATCATTAATCCTTCTATTGAATTTTACGTCCACCTTTCCATACCTTTTTTCAAACATCCTTCCATAAATCTTTATATGCACCCACCATACATCTTTTCAAATAGCCTTCCTTACATCAATGCATCCATTCTTACATCTGTCCTTTTCATCGCCCTTGGATCTGTCCTTCCATCGCCATTTTGGCAACGTTTCTGTGCTTTCTTCCACCATATTCAATGATCGACTTTTGAAAGCCTTTTTTTTTTTTGTTCTATCAGCCATTCGTCATCCATCCGTTGATGTATCCTCCTATTCGTCCGTTCTTTCATGTATTCATTCTTATCTTTCTACTCATCACCTTCAATCAATTCATCTATCCATTCATACACCTTTTTTTCCAATTATCCTTCCATGTTTCATATCATCCTTCCATGCTTCATATTTCCATTCTTTCGATTATTCTCTCATCTTTCATTTCAAGAGTCCATGGGTCTGAGTCCTATCGTCTCTTCCGGTCACTTTGTTGATCAACCTAAAACCTTCTCTTTATCTGTTCCATAGTCAGTCCATGATCAATTCATTCCTCTAACGTCAGATCTTGTCGTCCGTCTATTTGCGAACTGGATATCGCTCTGCATGATACCTGTATCCTACTTTGTAAGGTTGGAATTGGATATTTTGATGAGTTGAAAATGCAATGCCAAAATGAAAATACAGTCATCCTTTGGTGGTATCCTAAATTGTTTTGCTCTCCAGCTTATATTTTCACTTCTTCTTTTGTTTAAATATTGTCCATATGCTTCTGTTTATGTATAGCCATCTATAAATTCACACACCCATATGCAAGCCCACTCTCATACAGTAAAACTTGCAAGTACTTCTTAACTGACATCTTACGAATAACAAATTAAATTGCAATTGCCATTCGAAAATTCCTGATGGCCACTGCCAATGATGGTGGCGATAACAAAGACATACTGTCTCCATAAGATTGGCTGAGGTAATACCAATACCAATGATGCTGGTGCTAAAGGCGATGCTGACGCTGATACTGATGATGCCAGAGATGTTGATTGCCTTTAGTAGGGTATTGGACTTAAATGAGTTTTTTTCTTTTAATTTTATTTTATTTCACATTTTACTCAACCATAAGCACGTTTAAAGATTTCTTACGTACATACAAGTGTGTGTGTATGTAAGTATGCTTCTTATGGTAGTTATCAGCGTTGCTGCTTTTTTTCGGTTTGTTTGAAATGGCAGCCAATTCTTATGTAAGCGGTTTACTGCAGCAACAAAAGCTTTTGTAGCTGGCACAAATGTTCATCGTCGAGCGTCTACCTCACAACCACTGATCTCCTTCCCCCCCCCCACTTCGCTATTATTACGTATTTTCATTTGTTGCCTGGATTGCTGTGCATATTGTGTGACAGTCACGTGTTGCTTTAACAGCTTCCATCGATGTTTGCTGGTTTCATTTGTTTTTCTTTTGCACTTAAGAATCGAATGGAATCGAATCGAGTCTGCTGCGGTATGAGAATAGAAGAAACGTGTTACCCACTGCGTTGACAATGCGAGATGTTAGCGATTGTACCCTAGTGAGTTCATCATCACATGTTACAACAAGTAAAAAGGCGTTAAGTTCGGCCGGGCCGAACTTTGGATACCCACCACCTCGGGTATATATGTAAACCACCTTTCATCAAAATTCGGTTAAAATTTCATACCTTATACTCATATACCTCATACCGATCTGAATTATATACGACACAGATGTCGAAAAGCCGAACATAAGTCACTGTGTCAAATTTCAGTGAAATCGGATTATAAATGCGCCTTTTATGGGGCCAAGACTTTAAATCGAGATATCGGTCTACATGGCTGCTATATCCAAATCTGGACCGATTTGGGCCAAGTTGCATAAACTTGTCGAAGAGCCTAACACTAAGCACTGTCCCAAATTTCGGCGAAATCGGACAATAAATGCCTCTTTTATGGGCCCAAAACCTTAAATCGAGAGATCGGTCTATATGGCGGCTATATTCAAATCTGGACCGATCTGGGCAAAATTGCAGAAGGACGTCGAAGAGCCTAACCAAACTCACTGTCTCAAATTTCAGCGACATCGGACAATAAATGCGTCTTTTATGGCCCCAAAACCTAAAACCTAGATATCGGTCTATATGGCAGCTATATCAAAATCTGGACCGATCTGTGCGATATTGCAGAAGTATGTCAAGGGGCTTAACTTAACTCACTGTTCCAAATTTCGGGGACATCGGGCAATAGATGAGCCTTTTATGGGCCCAAAACCATAAATCAAGAAATCGTTCTATATGGCAGCTATATCCAAATTTGAACCGATCTGGACCAAATTGAAGAAATATGTCAAAGGGCCTAACACATTTCACTGTCCCAAATTTCAGCAAAATCGGATAATGAATGTGGCTATTATGGGCCTTACACCATAAATAGGAGGATCGATCTATATGGCAGCTATATCCAAATCTGGACCGATCTGAGCCAAATTAACGAAGGATGTCGATGGACCTTACACAATTCACTGCCCCGAATTTCATCAAAATCGGATAATAAATGTGGCTTTTATGGGCCTAAGACCCTAAATCGGCGGATCGGTCTATATGGGGGCTATATCAAGATATAGTCCGATATAGCCCATCTTCGAACTTAACCTGCTTATGGACAAAAAAAGAATCTGTGCAAAATTTCAGCTCAATATCTCAATTTTTAAAGATTGTAGCGTGATTTCAACAGACAGACGGACGGACATGCACGCTAGGTTCCGAAGGAGTAAAGCTAGCCGCTTGAAATTTTGCATAAATTCTTCTTATTTGTGTAGGTCGGTTGTGATTGAAATTGGGCCAAATCGGTCCATGTCTTGATATAGCTGCCATATAAACTGATCTTGGGTCTTGACTTCTTGAGCCTCTAGAGGCCGCTATTCTCGTCCCATTTGACTGAAATTTTGCACGTAGTGTTTTGGTGTCACTTCCAAAAACTGCGCTAAGTATTGTTCAAATCTATGTTTTGATATATCTTGGGTCTTGACTTCTTAAGCCTTTAGAGGACTTCTTAAGCCTTTAACTGAAATTTTGCATAAGGAGTTTTGTTATGACTTCCAATCGGATAATAATCCAATGCCAAGTATGGCACAGTCCGGTCCATAATCTGATATAGCTGTCATATAAACAGATCTGGGGACTTGACTTCTTGAGCCTCTAGAGGGCACAATTCCTATCCGATTTGTCTGAAATTTTGCATGACGTATTTTATTCTTACTTTCAACAACTATGTCAAATAAGGTTCAAATCGGTTCATAACCTGATATAGCTGCCATATAAACCGATCTGGGATTTTAACTTTTTGACCGTCTAGAGGTCGCAATTATTATCCGATTTGCCTGAAATTTTGTACGACGGATTCTCTCATGACCATCAACATACGTGTTTATTATGGTCTGAATCGGTCTATAGCCCGATACAGCTCCCATATAAATCGATCTCTCTATTTTACTTCTGAGCCCCCAAAGGGCGCAATTCTTATTCGAATTGGCTGACATTTTACACAGGTCTCCAACATATAATTTAATTGTGGTCCAAACCGGACCATATCTTGATATCGCTCTAATAGCAGAGCAAATCTTTTCTTATATCATTTTTTGCCTAAGAAGAGATGCCGGGAAAAGAACTCGACAAATGCGATCCATGGTGGTATATGGAGGGTATATAAGATTCGGCCCGGCCGAACTTAGCACGCTTTTACTTGTTTTTAAATAATATCCGCTTTTGTGTGTTCATGGAGTTGCAAAAGGCTTCCTCCCACCTCTTGTTTTGTGTACTTGAAAGGTCAGTGAAATATTTTAAGAGGATTTCCGACATAAGAATTTTTCTATTTATTGGGTTTAAGTATTGTGACTATTGTATTACAGAGAGAGCTTTGATTTCTAGATAACTATAGTTTCGAAATGGATTATCTTGCGATTATAAAGAAGACAGATTACGAAATTCTTATCATATCATTATTTAATGGTTTGGAAATCCACCACCATCGGATGGGGGTATGATAGTTAGTCATTCCGCTTGTAGCACCTCGATCCCAATTTCTCTAAATCGAAAAATGACTAAATTCTTTTGATACTGTGAAATTGGTAAAGATATCTCAAATGAAACTAGTTTTTTTTTTATTTCAACAGGTTTTCTTTGTTTCGATCTGTTGGTTTTAAATGAATTTTATTTTCATAAAATTTTACGCAAACAAATTAAAAACATTATGCAACTTTAATTGTTAAATATTTCAAAAAATAAATGTTGACCAAATTTTGCTTAAATGATGTACCTAATTTCTTCTTCGAACTTAATCAAAATTGATCGATCCGTTTTTAATTGAAAAGATGTCCGGTAAAAATTGCATCCAACTATCTTGTCTTTATAGGTCGTAAAGTTTTCATAATTCATTGGATATAAAATAAAATAAGTAAAAGCGTGCTAAGTTTGGCCGGGCCGAACTTGGGAACCCACCACCATGGATCCGGTTGAAATATGGGAGCTATATCTGGTTATAGACCGATTTGGACCGAACTTGACATAGCTGATGAAACTCATAATAGAACACTTTATGCAAAATTTTAACCAAATCGAACAAAAATTGTGGCTTCCAGCAGCTCAAGAAGTTAAATCGGGAGATCGGTTTATATAGGAGCTATATCAGGTAATAGACCGATTTGAAGCGTAATGGGAATAGTTATTGGAAGTCATAACAAAACACTACATTCAAAATTTCAGTCAAACATTTCGGTTTCCAGGGACTCAAGAAGTTAAATCAGGAGATTGGTTTATATGGGAGCTATATCTGGTTACAGACCGATTTGGACCGTGCTTGGCACAGTTGTTGAGAGTCATAATAAAGCACTACATGCTCAATTTCAACCAAATCGGACAAAATTGCGGCTTTCAGGAGTTCAAGAAGTCAAATCGGGAGATCGGTTTATATGGGAGCTACAATATATCAGGTCGTAGACCGATTTGAACCGTACTTGGCACAGTTGTTGAAAGTCATAACAGAACACTATGTGCAACATTTTAACCAAATCGGACAAAAATTGTAGCTTTCAGGATCTCAAGAAGTTAAATCGGTTTATATGTGAGCAGTCGTGATTTCGGCAGACGGACGGACGGACATGGCTAGTTGGAATCAGAAATTCGAAACGATCAAGAATATATATACTTTATGAGGTCCTAGATCGGTATTTCGAGGTGTTACAAACAGAATGACTAGACTGGTATACCCCTATCCTATGGTGATAAGTATATGGAGATATTGAGCTGAAACTTTGCCCGGTTTTTTTTTGTGTCAATAGACAGGTTATATTCGATGATGTTCTATATCGAACTGTTTTGACATAGCCTTCATATAGACCAATCCACCGATAAAACCACATTTATTATCTAATCTTGCTGAAATTTGGGACAGTGAATTGTGTTAGGCCCTTCTACATCGTTTTTATACCCTCCACCATAAGATGGGGGGTATACTAATTTCGTCATTCTGTTTGTAACTACTCGAAATATTCATCTGAGACCCCATAAAGTATATATATTCTTGATCGTCGTGAAATTTTATGTCGATCTAGCCATGTCCGTCCGTCTGTCCGTCCGTCCGTCCGTCCGTCCGTCCGTCCGTCCGTCCGTCCGTCCGTCCGTCCGTCCGTCTGTCTGTCGAAAGCACGCTAACTTCCGAAGGAGTAAAGCTAGCCGCTTGAAATTTTGCACAAATACTTCTTATTAGTGTAGGTCGGTTGGTATTGTAAATGGGCCATATCGGTCCATGTTTTGATATAGCTGCCATACAAACCGATCTTGGGTCTTGACTTCTTGAGCCTGTAGAGTGCGCAATTCTTATCCGATTGGAATGAAATTTTGCATGACGTGTTTTGCTATGATATCCAACAACTGTGCCAAGTATGGTTTAAATCGGTCCATAACCTGATATAGCTGCCATATAAACCGATCTTGGGTCTTGACTTCTTGAGCCTCTAGCGTGCGCAATTCTTATCCGATCAGAATGAAATTTTGCACGACGTGTTTTGTTATGATATCCAACAACTGTGCCAAGTATGGTTGAAATCGGTCCATAACCTGATATAGCTGCCATATAAACCGATCTTGGGTCTTGACTTCTTGAGCCTCTAGAGTGCGCAATTCTTATCCGATTGAAATGAAATTTTGCACGACGTGTTTTCTTATTATATCCAACAACAGTGCCAAGTATGGTTCAAATCTGTCCATAACCTGATATAGCTACCATATAAACCGATCTTGGGTCTTGACTTCTTGACCCTCTAGAGGGCGCAATTCTTATCCGATTGGAATGGAATTTCGCACGACGTGTTTTGTTATGATACCCAACAACTGTGCCAAGTATGGTTCAAATCGGTCCATAACCTGATATAGCTACCATATAAACCGATCTTGGGTCTTGACTTCTTGACCCTCTAGAGGGCACAATTCTTATCCGATTTGAATGAATTTTTGCACGAAGTATTTCGTTAAGATATCCAACAACTGTGCCAAGTATGGTTCAAATCGGTTCATAACCTGATATAGCTGTCATATAAACAGATCTGGGGATTTGATTTCTTGAGCCTCTAGAGGGCACAATTCCTATCCGATTTGGCTGAAATTTTGCATGACGTATTTTATTCTTACTTTCAACAACTATGTCAAATAAGGTTCAAATCGGTTCATAACCTGATATAGCTGCCATATAAACCGATCTGGGATCTTGACTTCTTGACCCCTAGAGGTTGCAATTATTATCCGATATGCCTGAAATTTTGTACGATGGATCCTCTCATGACCATCAACAAACGTGTTTATTATGGTCTAAATCTGTTTATAGCCCGATACAGATCCCATATAAATCGTTCTCTCTATTTTTCTTCGTGAGCCCCCAAAGGGCGCAATTCTTATTCGAATTGGCTGACATTTTACACAGGTCTCCAACATATAATTTAATTGTGGTCCAAACCGGACCATATCTTGATATCGCTCTAATAGCAGAGCAAATCTTTTCTTATATCATTTTTTTGCCTAAGAAGAGATGCCGGGAAAAGAACTCGACAAATGCGATCCATGGTGGTATATGGAGGGTATATAAGATTCGGCCCGGCCGAACTTAGCACGCTTTTACTTGTTTTTAAATAATATCCGCTTTTGTGTGTTCATGGAGTTGCAAAAGGCTTCCTCCCGCCTCTTGTTTTGTGTACTTGAAAGGTCAGTGAAATATTTTAAGAGGATTTCCGACATAAGAATTTTTCTATTTATTGGGTTTAAGTATTGTGACTATTGTATTACAGAGAGAGCTTTGTTTTCTAGATAACTATAGTTTCGAAATGGATTATCTTGGGATTATAAAGAAGACAGATTACGAAATTCTTATCATATCATTATTTAATGGTTTGGAAATCCACCACCATCGGATGGGGGTATGATAGTTAGTCATTCCGCTTGTAGCACCTCGATCCCAATTTCTCTAAATCGAAAAATGACTAAATTCTTTTGATACTGTGAAATTGGTAAAGATATCTCAAATGAAACTAGTTTTTTTTTTATTTCAACAGGTTTTCTTTGTTTCGGTCTGTTGGTTTTAAATGAATTTTATTTTCATAAAATTTTACGCAAACAAATTAAAAACATTATGCAACTTTAATTGTTAAATATTTCAAAAAATAAATGTTGACCAAATTTTGCTTAAATGATGTACCTAATTTTTTCTTCGAACTTAATCAAAATTGATCGATCCGTTTTTAATTGAAAAATTGCATCCAACTATCTTGTCTTTATAGGTCGTAAAGTTTTAAAATAAGTAAAAGCGTGCTAAGTTTGGCCGGGCCGAACTTGGGAACCCACCACCATGGATCCTGTTGAAATATGGGAGCTATATCTGGTTATAGACCGATTTGGACCGAACTTGACATAGCTGATGAAACTCATAATAGAACACTTTATGCAAAATTTTAACCAAATCGAACAAAAATTGTGGCTTCCAGGAGCTCAAGAAGTCAAATCGGGAGATCGGTTGATATAGAAGCTATATCAGGTAATAGACCGATTTGAACCGTAATGGGCACAGTTATTGGAAATCATAACAAAACACTACATTCAAAATTTCAGCTAAACATTTCGGTTTTCAGGGACTGAAGAAGTTAAATCAGGAGATCGGTTTATATGGGAGCTATATCTGGTTACAGACCGATTTGGACCGTGCTTGGCACAGTTGTTGAGAGTCATAATAAAGCACTACATGCTCAATTTCAACCAAATCGGACAAAAATGCGGCTTTCAGGAGTTCAAGAAGTCAAATCGGGAGATCGGTTTATATGGGAGCTACAATATATCAGGTCGTAGACCGATTTGAACCGTACTTGGCACAGTTGTTGAAAGTCATAACAGAACACTATGTGCAACATTTTAACCAAATCGGACAAAAATTGTGGCTTTCAGGATCTCAAGAAGTTAAATCGGTTTATATGTGAGCAGTCGTGATTTCGGCAGACGGACGGACGGACATGGCTAGTTGGAATCAGAAATTCGAAACGATCAAGAATATATATACTTTATGAGGTCCTAGGTCGGTATTTCGAGGTGTTACGAACGGAATGATTAGATTGGTATACCCCTATCCTATGGTGATGAGTAAGTGGAGATATTGAGCTGAAACTTTGCACAGATTCTTTTTGTGTCAATAGACAGGTTATATTCGATGATGTTCTATATCGGACTGTTTTGACATAGCCTTCATATAGACCAATCCACCGATAAAACCACATTTATTATCTAATCTTGCTGAAATTTGGGACAGTGAATTGTGTTAGGCCCTTCTACATCGTTTTTTAATTTGGTCCAGATCTGTCTAGATTTGGATATAGCTGGCATATAGATGAATCTCTCTCGATTTAAGGTTTTGTATGGACCCAAAACCTTAAATCGAGAGAAAGGCGCATTTATTGTCCAATGTCGCCGATATTTGGGACAATGAATTGTGTTAGGCCCCTCGAGATCTTACTGCAATTTGGCCCAGATCGGTCCAGATTTGGATATTGCTGCCATATAGACCGATCTCCTGATTTAAAGTCTTTGGCCCATGAAAGGCGCACTTAGTATCCGATTTCGCCGAATGTACGAATTCTTACGCTCACGCACGACTTTTTTATTTCAACTCACGTTCACGCACGCAAAAAAATCACAACTTACTAGACACTGACGACCCACGGGAAAAGTCATCACCCATGAAATACTCACGAGACGACTCACGGGAAAAGTCACCACCCATGAAATACTCACGAGAAAAATCGACTCACGTTTGAATAAATAATAAATAAATTTTCCATGAAATAAATAATATTTTTTCCAAGCGTCTCAAACTGTGGTGTATTTTAATGAACGTATATTAATGTATAAAATGTTTCACCCTGAACAACCACTTATTAACTCTTTTAGTTTTTATGCATGTGTTGACAAATTGTTGTTTTTTCGACATTTTTTAACGGTTAGTCGTGATGTTCTCATGAGTGGTGATTTTCTCGTGATAAGTGTCGTGAGCATGATTTAACAATCTAACCCACGAAGAATTGTAATTCATACACGGTCACGCACGATCACATGATTGGATTTAGATCTTACATACGAATCACATGACTTACGCGTGATACACGCTTGACACGACTACTCACGACTCATGTGCACACCTCTAATGGAAAACAATAAGGAATTTTGTAAGTAGACTTAGATTTTTTTTTTTTCGAGGTTACTTTTTATACCCACCACCGAAGGATGGGGGTATATTCATTTTGTCATTCCGTTTGCAACACATCGAAATATCCATTTCCGACCCTATAAAGTATATATATTCTTGATCAGCGTAAAAATCTAAGACGATCTAGACATGTCCGTCCGTCTGTCCGTCTGTCTGTTGAAATCACGCTACAGTCTTTAAAAATAGAGATATTGAGCTGAAATTTTGCACAGGTTCTTTTTTCGTCCATAAGCAGGTTAAGTTCGAAGATGGGCAATATCGGACTATATCTTCATATAGCCCCCATATAGACCGATCCGCCGATTTAGGGTCTTAGGCCCGTAAAAGCCACATTTATTATCCGATTTTGCTGAAATTTGGGACAGTGAGTTGAGTTAGGCCCCTCGATATCCTTGGTCAATTTGGTTCAGATCGGTCCAGATTTGGATATAGCTGCCATATAGACCGATCCTCCGATTTAGGGTCTTAGGCCCATAAAAGCCACATTTATTATCCGATTTTGCTGAAATTTGGGACAGTGAGTTGTGTTAGACCCTTCGACAACCTTCGTCAATTTGGCTCTGATCGGTTCAGATTTGGATATAGCTGCCATATAGACCGATCGTTCGATTTAGGGTCTTAGGCCCAGAAAATCCACATTTACTCTTCGATTTTGCTGAATTTTAGGACAGTGAGTTGTGTTAGGCCCCTCGATACCCTTCGTCAATTTGGCTCTGATCGGTTCAGATTTGGATATAGCTGCCATATAGACCGATCCTCCGATTTAGGGTCTAAGGCCCAGAAAAGCTACATTTATTATCCGATTTTGATGAAATTCGGGACAGTGAGTTGTGTTACGCCCCTCAATATCCTTCGTCAATTTGGTTCAGATCGGTCCAGATTTGGATTTAGCTGCCATATAGACCGATCCTCCGATTTAAGGTCTTAGGCCCATAAAAGCCACATTTATTATCCGATTTTGCTGAAATTTGGGACAGTGAGTTGTGTTAGGCCCTTCGACACCCTTCGTCAATTTGGCTCTGATCGGTTCAGATTTGGATATAGCTGCCATATAGACCGATCTTTCGATTTAGGGTCTTAGGCCAATAAAAGCCACATTTATTATATGATTTTGCTGAAATTTGGGACAGGGAGTTGTGTTAGGCCCTTCGACATTCTTCGTCAATTTGGCCCAGATCGGTTCAGATTTGGATATAGCTGCCATATAGACCGATCCTCAGATTTAGGGTCTTAGGCCCATGAAAGCCACATTTATTATCCGATTTTGCTGAAATTTGGGACAGTGAGTTGAGTTAGGCCCCTCGATATCCTTGGTCAATTTGGTTCAGATCGGTCCAGATTTGGATATAGCTGCCATATAGACCGATCCTCCGATTTAGGGTCTTAGGCCCATAAAAGCCACATTTATTATCCGATTTTGCTGAAATTTGGGACAGTGAGTTGTGTTAGGCCCTTCGACACCCTTCGTCAATTTGGCTCTGATCGGTTCAGATTTGGATATAGCTGCCATATAGACCGATCGTTCGATTTAGGGTCTTAGGCCCAGAAAATCCACATTTACTCTTCGATTTTGCTGAATTTTAGTACAGTGAGTTGTGTTAGGCCCCTCGATACCCTTCGTCAATTTGGCTCAGATCGGTTCAGAGCTGCCATATAGACCGATCCTCCGATTTAGGGTCTAAGGCCCAGAAAAGCTACATTTATTATCCGATTTTGATGAAATTCGGGACAGTGAGTTGTGTTACGCCCCTCAATATCCTTCGTCAATTTGGTTCAGATCGGTCCAGATTTGGATATAGCTGCCATATAGACCGATCCTCCGATTTAGGGTCTTAGGCCCATAAAAGCCACATTTGTTATCCGATTTTGCTGAAATTTGGGACAGTGAGTTGTGTTAGGCCCTTCGACACCCTTCGTCAATTTGGCTCTGATCGGTTCAGATTTGGATATAGCTGCCATATAGACCGATCCTCCGATTTAGGGTCTTAGGCCCATAAAAGCCACATTTATTATATGATTTTGCTGAAATTTGGGACAGGGAGTTGTGTTAGGCCCTTCGACATTCTTCGTCAATTTGGTTCAGATCGGTCCAGATTTGGATATAGCTGCCATATAGACCGATCCTCAGATTTAGGGTCTTAGGCCCATGAAAGCCACATTTATTATCCGATTTTGCTGAAATTTGGGACAGTAAAATTTGGTAGGCCCTTTGATATCCCTCATCAATTTGGTGCAGATCGGACCAATTTTGGATATAGCTGCCATAGAGACCGATCTCTCGATTTCAGGTTTTGGGCCCATAAAAGGCGCATTTATTGTCCGATGTCGCCGAAATTTGGAACAGTGAGTTAAGTTAAGCTCGACATAATCCTGCAATATGGCAAAGATCGGTTAAGATTTGGGTATACCTGTCATATAGACCGATCTCTCTTTTTAAGATTTTGAGCCCATAAAAGGTGCATTTATTATCCGATGTCGCCGAAATTCAGGTATACAATTTTCACCGGATTTTGATGAAAGGTGGTTTACGTATATTCCCGAGGTGGTGGGTATCCAAAGTTCGGCCCGGCCGAACTTAACGCCTTTTTACTTGTTAGTATTTAGAGCGCACAACAAGCATTAAACTGGCTAAGGTGTATGCACATAGTGACATGGGACGGATTAATATCCGCCTCCTCTTTTTAAAATAACCTAAATTAAACCAATGGAATAAAGAACAGTTAGAGATTTTGACTAAGATTTTTTTCGGTTACTTTTTATACCCTCCACCATAGGATGGGGGTATACTAAAGTCGTCATTCCGTTTGTAATACATCGAAATATTGATTTCTGACCCTATAAAGTATATATAGAATTTATATCGATCTAGCCGTCCGTCCGTCTATGGAAAGCACGCTTACTATCGAAGTAGTAAAGCAAGGTGCTTGAAATTTTGCACAAATTCTTCCTATTAGATCCATGTTTTGATATGCCCAAGATCTTCCGCATTGGAAGCGTTTTTCGTCCATTGGGACTTTGTAGGATTGCTGACATTTCCATTTCTACTAAAGTGGTTTTTTTTCAACTTTTCTTTCTGCTAAAGTATGGATTGCCTACATCTTCATACATGGAATTTCCACATTGTCCTGCTCTATTAAAAACAAGTGAAAAGGCATTAAGTCCGGCCGGGCCGAACTTTGGATATCCACCACCTCAAATATATATATTAACCACCTTACATCATAATATAAAGAACAAGTAAAAGCGTGCTAAGTTCGGCTGGGCCGAATCTTGGGAACCCACCGCTATTGATTCTGCTAAAAATATATGCAAAATAAATAAGTTGTAGGGCATAATTGTATTCTACATACCAAACTTCTGTCAAACCAGCAAAGATTAAAGCTTCTAGGAAAGGTTATTATCAGATCATAGACTGATTTTGACCGTATTTGGCACAGCTATTGGAATGAATAACAAAACACTACATGCAAAATTTCAGCTAAATCGGACACAAATTGCGGCTTGTAAGGACACAAGAAATCAAATCGGGGGATCGGTTTATATGGTTATATATATCAGGTTATAGTCCGATTTTAACCTTACTTGGTACATTTGTTAAAAGTCATAAAAGAATACCAAGAGCAACATTTCAGCCAATTCGGACAAAAATTGCGGCATCCATGGGGTTCATGTAGTCAAATCGGCAGATCGGTTTGTATGGAGCCATATCAGGTTATAGATCGACTTGAACCGAACTTAACACAGATGTTGGAAGTCCTAAAGGAACACTACATTCAAAACTTCAGCCAAATCGGATAAAAATTGCGCCTTCCAATGGCTTAAGAAGTCAAATCGGTAGATTGGTTTATATGGGTCCTATACCTAAATCTGAATCGATATGGCCCACTTGCAATCCTCAATGACCTACATCAATATTAAGTATCTGTGCAAAATTTCGTAACGTTACTGTTAATGGTGAGCGCTACCGTGAGACAACTTTTTTTCTCAAAACACAAGAGCTTGACATGCATGACATGTGGTTTCAACAAGACGGTGCCACATGGCACACTGCACCTGTTGCAATGGACTTATTGAGAGGCGAGTTCGATGAACATTTTATTTCACGTTCGGGACCGGTCAATTGGCTGCCTATATCGTGCGATTTATCATATTTCGATATAACTGCTGGGACATAACGTATGCAATTTTCACCGGATTTTGATGAAAGGTGGTTTACATATATACCCGAGGGGGTGGGTATCCAAAGTTCGGCCCGGCCGAACTTAACGCCTTTTTATACCCACCACCGAAGTATGGGGGTATATTCATTTTGTCATTCCGTTTGCAACACATCGAAATATCCATTTCCGACCCTATAAAGTATATATATTCTTGATCAGCGTAAAAATCTAAGACGATCTAGACATGTCAGTCCGTCTGTCTGTTGAAATCAAGCTACAGTCTTCAAAAATAGAGATATTGAGCTGAAATTTTGCACAGATTCTTTTTTATCCATAAGCAGGTTAAGTTCGAAGATGGGCTATATCGGACTATATCTTGATATAGCCCCCATATAGACCGATCGGCCGATTTAGGGTCTTAGGCACATAAAAGCCACATTTACAGTCCGATTTTTCTAAAATTTAAGACAGTGAGTTGTGTTAGGCCCTTCGACATTCTTAGTTAATATGGCCCAGATCGGTCCAGATTTGGATATAGCTGCCATATAGACCGATCCTCCGATGTAGGGTTTTAGGCCGATAAAAGCTACATTTATTATCCGATTTTGCTGAAATTTGGGACAGTGAGTTTTGATAGGCCCTTCGACATCCTTCGTCAATATGGCTCAGATCGGTTCAGATTTGGATATAGCTGCCATATAAACCGATCCTATGATTTAGGGTCTTAGGCCTATAAAAGCTACATTTATTATCCGATTTTGCTGAAATTTGAGACAGTGAGTTGTGTTAGGTCCTTCGACATTTAAAGTCAATATGGTCCAGATCGGTCCAGATTTGGATATAGCTGTCTATATGGCAGGTTAAGTTCGAAGATGGGCTATATCGGACTATATCTTGATATAGCCCCCATATAGACCGATCCTCCGATTTAGGGTCTTAGGCCGATAAAAGCTACATTTATTATCCGATTTTGCTGAAATTTGGGACGGTGAGTTGTGTTAGGCCCTTCGACATTCTTAGTCAATATGGCCCAGATCGGTCCAGATTTGGATATAGCTGCCATATAGACCGATCCTCCGATTTAGGGTCTTAGGCCGATAAAAGCTACATTTATTATCCGATTTTGCTGCAATTTCGGACAGTGAGTTGCCTAAGGCCCTTCGACATCTTTTTTAAATATAGCGCAGATCGGTCCAGATTTGGATATAACTGCCATATAGACTGATCTCTCGGTTTTAGGTTTTGGGGCCATAAAAGGCGCATTTATTGTCCGATGTCGCTGAAATTTGAGACAGTGAGTTGTGTTAGGCTCTTTGACATCCTTTTTCTATTTGGCCCTGATTGGTCCATATAGTCCGATCCTCCGATTTAAGGTCTTAGGCCGATAAAAGCTACATTTATTATCCGATTTTGCTGAAATTTGGGACAATGAGTTGTGATAGGCCCTTCGACATCCTTCGTCAATATGGCTCAGATCGGTTCAGATTTGGATATAGCTGCCATTTAAACCGATCCTCCGATTTAGGATCTTAGGCCCATAAAAGCCATATTTATTATCCGATTTTGCTGAAATTTGAGACAGTGAGTTGTGTTAGGTCCTTCGAAATTTAAAGTCAGTATGGCCCAGATCGGTCCAGATTTGGATATAGCTGCCATATAGACCGATACTCCGATTTAGGGTCTTAAGCCGATAAAAGCTACATTTATTATCCGATTTTGCTGAAATTTGGGACAGTACGTTGTGTTAGGCTCTTCGAAATTTTTCTGCAACTTGACCAAAATCGGTTGAGATTTAAATATTTCTGCCATGTAGACCGATATATCGATTTAAAGTCTTGGCCCCATAAAAGGCGCATTTATAATCCGATTTCACTGAAATTTGGCGCAGCGACTTATATAAGGCGACTTATATTAATCGATATCCGTGTCGTTTATGCTTCTGATCTGTTTGTTTTTAGATATAGCTACTAAAAAGACCAATAGTTTGTTATACACAATTTAACAATAATTTATACTTAGTAGTATTAGGTCCAAATCGGAACATATTTCGATATAACTGCTATGGGACATAACGTATGCAATTTTCACCGGATTTTGATGAACGGTGGTTTACATATATACCTGAGGTGGTGGGTAACGTTAACGCCTTTTTACTAGTTTTTTTTTTTAACTTTCCTATAGCTCTTACAAAATCATCCGTTACTTGTTGAATACATTTGCAACGCTCTTTTAATCAGAACGTCTCATATAAACTCATCCAAACATATATCTTTTATTCATTACCTTATCTTTTCTTTCGAAAAAAAAAATCAATTTATATCACACACTTGCAAGGCCACTTATGTCCGCCACAATAGAACATCCTTATTCTATATTTTCAAAGACCTCCATCTCTTATTCACTCTCGATATGCCCATGAAAGCCCTCGAGTACAATTCGTCCGTTTCATGTTTCACATTTCATGTCTTTAATTACCCACAACGCGTTTTGCAACATTGTGTTAAACTCCTTTTGACTCTGTGTTAAATAAAATTTAGCCTAAGGGAATTTGCATATTTCATTTAGAATTTCAACGCCACCATGCCGCCTAGGACAGTTAGAACAACCCAGCCAAAGACCTCTTTTGCGTTATGCTTTTGAACTTAACTCTTTCTTTGTAGGGGTGGCAAAAAGCAACCCAAGCCAGGCCAAGCGGGAGGCAACGGAGCAGGCAACAGGCATAAGGAAGACAACTAACTAGGCAACAGATAATAATAAAGGACTTTATTGTAATAAGGCGCCACATTAACGCCTGTTGCTGTATTCTTTATATGGAGGAATAATTTCAAAGCAGCGCACCGAGAATGGAGAGGATGAGCTATGAGTCTATCCAAAGTGTTTGGTTTGTAATGGTTCCTTTGTCCTGTTGTCTGTCGGTCTGTATGATTGTTTGCTTTGGCATTGTGGTGGATTTGTTTTTTTTTTTCCTCTCATTTCAGTAATGGCATAGAAATGCTTGTATCCACCGGATCTTAATAATGCTTGAGGGTGTCAAGCTGTTTTTTTACCCCTCTTTCTTAAGGATATAGTTTCTTCAGTATCTTTAGACTCCCAACTAAATACTGAGCGAAAAAGTTGAACACATTTTAAGGAAAAATTCATTAAAATAATTTTTTTGGCAATGTAATATCAGGAAGCAGTGAACAAGTGGGCTAAGACTGCACAATACCCTGTTGAAATCACAAAACGAATTCGTGGAAACATCTTTTGTTGAAATATGATTTCGGTAGAATTGTTTCATTTTCTTACAAAAATTTTGTCAAAAAGTGCAAAAATGTCAAGAAATTATTTGTAAAAATTTGATTTTTGATGATTTTCAACATACGCATTTTGTAATATTTTTTATGAAAATTTCCTTAAGATTTAAAAGTCGAATAGAAACTTCCGTAGGAATCCTATTACGATTTCACTTAAATTTCTGTAGAATCCTTAGCTGGACAAAAAATATGAATTTTAAACTTTTTTTTTTATACAGGTTAACAATTTTTTATGCACACATTTATATACACTTATGAAAAACAATATAAACATATATGTATGTACCGATTGGGTATGCAACAAATGTCAAAAACAATAGAGCAAAGCTGAAGCTTTAATATTAAATTTGTGGTTCTTTTTTTTTTAGCAATGGCCAACAAAATTATGCACACAAACGTTAATGAACAGATAAAAATACACTCATACATTATCAACATCAGCGGCAACAGACGTTAGAACTTGACCATGCCATACAATACCATAACGTTGGTAACGCATCGTTGCAATTGTGTCCCTACCGGACACTCGTACGGATGTTGGATGATGGCATTGACAATGTTTGCTCTGCACTTTCTGAATTAAAATGAGTTTTATGTGGTTTTTAGGTATTATTATTATGATTATTTTTTAAAAACTTACAGGAAGCAGCAGACTGCATGTGTTTCCGTTTATAAAGCATTGCGTTTGTTTGGTTTTTTTGTGCTGCTTGCAATTTTGCCCACATTTCTATGTTGAAAGTTCACTGCGCGAACATAAACATATGGTTAACCATATGTTAAACAATAGAATTTTTAAACGGAAAAATTACAAAAAACAAGTAAAAACTTTGGATTCCCAACACCAAGGCTGTAATAACCATCCCATTTTATTTTAAATCCACTACTATATCCATAGTTATATCTAAATAGGGGCTGGTCTCGATCAAATTTTATTCAGCTCCCGAGAACTCATATACAAGCAGGTTAGGTTAGGTTGAAACCAGGGTGCAGATATTAATCCGCCCCATGCCACTATGGACATACACCTAAGCCAGTAATTGGTTTGCTGTGCGCTCTACTAACTATAAAGTAACCTCTAAAAAGAAAATTTTAAGTAAGGAATTCCGTGCTACTTACAAAATCCTTAATTGTTTTCAGTGCCACTCCTCTAAGTTGGTTCATGTCTGATATTGTGTCCCCACCTAAGTACCGGTATCTGTTGGACGCAAAAGCCGGGCAATGACAAAGGAAATGCTCCAACGTCTCATCATCTTCCCTGCATGCCCTACACATGCTATCAATTGCAGCACCGATTTTACATAAGTGAGCTGTAGTCCTATGTGTCCCGTTATGATACCAATAGCTATACAGACCTCCTTCTTGCTTCCTTTCAGTAATAGCCTCGACTTCTCACGATCGGGATCCCTCCACAGGATTTTCTCCGTCCTACCGACCATTTCGCTGTTCCCCAATGTTGCATGCGCATTTGTCGCTTCGGGTTAACCAAGTTTATTGACGCCAGTCCTCTGGCCTTCACCGCCAAATCGTCTGCCCTTTCATGGCCCGGCACCCAAATGATGCGGATTTTCCCATCCCAAGAGAAGGCGTTTATCTCCTTCTTACACTGCAAGATGTTCAGACTCGACGTCCTCGCGTTAGCACCACACCACTTTACGCATTCCGTGATCACTCGGATCTCCGCCTGCAAGACCGAATTATGGTCAAATGCAAATTTGCAAATTTTGCCCATGAACATTCCATTAAGGAACAGGGGCAAACTTCTCACATATCAATGAGTGCAGTCCTATTCAAGTTTAAGCTCAATGATAAGGGGCCTCCTTTTTATAGCCGTGTCCGAACGGCGTGCCGCAGTACGACACCTCTTTGGAGAGAAGTTTCACATGGCATAGTACCTCACAAATGTTGCCAGCGTTAGGAGGGGAAAACCACCACTGAAAATTTTTTCTGATGGTCTCGCCTGGATTCGAACCCAGGCGTTAAGCGACATAGGCGGACATGCTAACCTCTGCGCTACGGTGGCCTCCGTATTATGGTCAGGCAGTCTAAAACAGATCTCAAGATCTGGGTTTTCAATGTAAACCCCCAGGCCCACTCTGTCCTCTAGCTTTGATCCATCCGTGTAACATGATCTTCCAGATGGCAATTAGGGTTCCGTCTATTCAAGACTGTGCCGCTGGCACCAGTGCGTCGCACTCGATTTCAAGGCTCATCTCAGGTATCCGATCGGAAACCTCTCCACTTCCTTCCAGGTTTCCTATCGTCGCTTCAATTATACCGCGATGGTATGAACACTTTTTCTCCATAGCAGTCCACCAAACTACTAAGGCGTAAGTAAGTATTGGTCTAATCACCTTGTCAGACATTGAAATCGTCTTATTGAGGAAACGTGGTGCGTTAAATTGGCCCACCTTCGTCTTCCTCGTGAAAAGGCATATTTCAGTCTTCTCTGGGTTAACATTGAGACCTCTGGGTCTAGCTCAGTCATATGCCACATGCAAGACGCTTTCGGCCCCTCTGCATAGCTCGTTCGGATTCTTACCTCTTAGAAGTATTATGACATTATGGTTCAAATCCCTCCTCAGTCAGCATCCGTAATAGGTCATTTATGGTGGTCACCCATAGGAGTGGCGATAAAATGTCCCCCTGTGAAGTGCCCGGTGCCACTTTCTCCCTTATATTTATCCCTTGCGAAACACAATTTATCCACCTGTTCCTTAGCATATGGTTTATCCAGTCTCTTAGGAGCGGGTTCACCCGGTACTGGTCTAAGGATTGGATCAGTGTGTCGCTCCGCACATTGTTAAAAGCCCCCTCGATGTCAATGCTTACCGCCAGTGTGTACGTATTGGCATCGAACGATTCTTCTATTTTATGCACAACCTCGTGCAGGGCAGTCTCCACCGACCTTCCCTTGACATAGGCATGCTATTGAGAAGTTCGCTGGATGTCATACTCTTGATCATGGTGTCCACAATACGTTCCATGGTTTTTAGTAGAAAGGACGTATGTCTTATGGGTCTGTAGGCCTTTGGTGTCGCATAACTTGCCTTGCCGGGCTTAGGTATAAACACCACTGTTGCCTCCTGCAAGGCTTTCGGAGTATATGAAAGTCCTAGGCACGCTGTGAAAATTTTGGCCAGACGAGGCGCCAGATAGTCTGCCTCTTTCTGTAGTAACGCCGGAAATATCCAATCAGGTCCGAGTGACTTAAATGGTTTGAAGCTCCTCAAAAATTCCTTCACCACAAATTCCGTTATTATAAACCTTCGATTAGCGCCATACTTCCAAGATTCCGGTGTCTCTGTGAGTCCCGTCGTATCCTCTGGAAAATGGGTGTTCATCGAAAGCCTCAACATGTCCTCCGTTGTCTCTGCTATCACTCCCATATCGTCTACTAAAGTTTCAGCTTGAACATGGGTTTTTGAGAGAAACTTTTTACACCCACCACCGAAGGATGGGGGTATATTCATTTTGTCATTCCGTTTGCAACACATCGAAATATCCATTTCCGACCCTATAAAGTATATATATTCTTGATCAGCGTAAAAATCTAAGACCATTTAGACCTGTCCGTCCGTCTGTCCGTCTGTCTGTTGAAATCACGCTACAGTCTTCAAAAATAGAGATATTGAGCTGAAATTTTGCACAGATTCTTTTTTTGTCCATAAGCAGGTTAAGTTCGAAGATGGGCTATATCGGACTATATCTTGATATAGCCCCCATATAGACCGATCCTCCGATTTAGGGTCTTAGGCCAATAAAAGCCACATTTGTTATCCGATTTTGCTGAAATTTGGGACAGTGAGTTGTGTTAGGCCCTACGGCATCCTTTGTCAATTTCGCTCAGATCGGTCTAGATTTGGATATAGCTGCCATATAGACCGATCTCTCGGTTTAAGGTTTTGGGCCCATAAAAGCCACATTTATTATCCGATTTTGATGAAATTCGGGACCGTGAGTTGGATTAAGCCCCTCAACATCCTTCGTCAATTTGGTTTAGATCGGTCCAGATTTGGATATAGCTGCCATATAGACCGATCATCCGATTTAGGGTATTAGGCCCATAAAAGCCACATTTATTATCCGATTTTGCTGAAATTTGGGACAGTGAGATGTGTTAGGCCCTTCGATATCCTTCGTCAATTTGGCTCAGATCGGTTCAGATTTGGATATAGCTGCCATATAGACCGATCCTCCGATTTAGGGTCTTAGGCCAATAAGAGCCACATTTATTGTCCGATTTTGCTGAAATTTGGGACAGTGAGTTGTGTTAGGGCTTTCGACATCCTTCGTCAATTTGGTTTAGATCGGTCCAGATTTGGATATAGCTGCCATATAGACCGATCATCCGATTTAGGGTATTAGGCCCATAAAAGCCACATTTATTATCCGATTTTGCTGAAATTTGGGACAGTGAGATGTGTTAGGCCCTTCGATATCCTTCGTCAATTTCGCTCAGATCGGTCTAGATTGGGATACAGCTGCCATATAGACCGATCTCTCGGTTTTAGGTTTTGGGCCCATAAAAGCCACATATATTATCCGATTTTGCTGAAATTCGGGACCATGAGTTGGATTAAGCCCCTCAACATCCTTCGTCAATTTGGTTTAGATCGGTCCAGATTTGGATATAGCTGCCATATAGACCGATCATCCGATTTAGGGTCTGAGGCCTATAAAAGCCACATTTATTATCCGATTTTGCTGAAATTTGGGACAATGAGATGTGTTAGGCCCTTCGACATCCTTCGTCAATTTGGCTCAGATCGGTTCACATTTGGATATAGCTGCCATATAGACCGATCCTCCGATTTAGGGTCTTAGGCCGATAAGAGCCACAATTATTATCCGATTTTGCTGAAATTTGGGACAGTGAGTTGTGTTAGGGCTTTCGACATCCTTCGTCAATTTGGCTCAGATCGGTCCAGATTTTGATATAGCATATAGATTTTCCCATATAGACCGATCTGCCGATTTAGGGTCTTAGGCCCATAAAAGCCACATTTATTATCCGATTTTGCTGAAATTTGGGACAGTAAATTGTGTTGGGATCTTTGATATCCCTCATTAATATGGTTCAGATCGGTCCAGTTTTGGATATAGCTGCCATATAGACCGATCCCTCGATTTCAGTTTTTGGGCCCATTAAATGCTCATTTATTGTCCGATGTCGCCGAAATTTTGAACAGTGAGTTAAGTTAAGCCCCTCAACATAATCCTGCAATATGCCACAGATCGGTTAAGATTTGAATATAGCTGCCATATAGACCGATCTCTCTTTTTAAGGTTTTGGGCTCATAAAAGGTGCATTTATTATTCGATGTCGCCGAAATTCAGGTATACATTTTTCACCGGATTTTGTTGAAAGGTGGTTTACGTATATTCCTGAGGTGGTGGGTATCCAAAGTTCGGCCCGGCCGAACTTAACGCCTTTTTACTTGTTTTTTTTGATTCTGTTGATGCGATATCCAGATTGAAGAGCCGAATTGGCTCTGAGCGCAAGTATTCAACAGGTCTTGCGTCAACCCTCGCGAGGACCTCACTGCTTGCAAAGAGATCCTCATTGTGAACATAAAGGGCAACTACATTTTCAGACATAGATAACGGCTGTAATTTGGGACCCAATCAAACTGGAGACACCAACCAACACTTCTGCAGAAGAAATGGAATCGATTTTTGGAAGGGGATCGAAAGTACATCAATCACCGGCGAATTCTCCGCGAGCCTCCGGGCCCATTGTCGAGCAAGGGACCCGACCGATAGAAAAGCAATGGGACTACGCATTAAATGCGTCAAAAGTGGTCATAATATAAAGGAGTGCACTAACCCTCTGCAATGCTGTATAGGCTCGCATAGCGGAAAAGACCCGATAAATCACCTTCCTGTCTCAGAATGATGTAAAGAAGTTGTGCCTCCTTTACATCATTCAGGCATATTAAGGATACAGTAGGCCAACATGCACAAGAGTAAGGTCGCACATGATATCCTATCACAAATTATCGCAGAACAAGGTGCTGTCATCATATTTATAAACGAACAATATGGAGGAAGAAATCAGGTATAGTGGCTTGAGATTCCACGAATACAGCTGCTATCTGGATTCCAGACCGCAATGGCATATCATCAGTAAGCAGCGGAAATGGAAACGGATACACCTGGGTGTAGCTGGATTACTTCACGTTGTTTAGCTGCTATCTCGGCCATAGTGGCAGTATCGACGACTTCGAGGAGAAAATTGATGAGATCAAAGGCACAACGCGAAAATTATACGGGCATTTTATAGTAGCTGGCGATTTCAACTCTCGAGCAGTGGAATGGGGCATGCCAACGACCAAATCAAGAGGAAGGCTAGTTCTAGACACGGCCGCAATAAGAGGTTAAGTTGTTGTAAACAGTGGAAATGTACCAACGTTTTGGCGAATCGGATGCGATGGCACTATATCGGGCATCACCTTTGCTTCCGAGGAAATCATCGGAAAGATAACAGAGTGGAGTCTACTAGAAACTTAAACCGCACTTGCAAGCGACCACCAGCAAGTTCTGTTATCCTTCAACATTATAAAAGGCATAGTTAATGAGGGACTGAGCACAAGTACACGAAGTGGAACGTGAACAATTTTGACACTTCGAAACTCCTTACGGAAATTTACCAGCTGTCCCAGGGGTCAGAGAACGAGTGATGGGCATAAAAGACAGCGGATGCAAGAAATCCATGTCAAGACTCAAAAGACCTAGGGGAAACAGAACCGCAGTACACTATATCTGAGCAACGAATTAGACTAAGACGCAGATACACGAGAGTTCGTCGCAGTAGCACGGCTGAGACAGAACACTCTTAGTACTAGGAGGCAAAAACGTTACTAGCTGCCGTAATAGACAGAAGCAAGAAAGAAAAGTGAGAGGAATTAAGAGAAGACATAAACCGAAAACCTTGGGGCTTCGGATATAAAACTGTGATAGAAAAACTCGGCGGTGAAGGACGGAAGAACAATGAAAAATATAGTCCACACCTCCCGACCCGACCGTAAAGAAGATGAAGATGACGAAACAAGCCCGTCTACGATATAGGAGCTAAGGAATGCAGCCCGCAAACTTCAGAGCAGAAAAGGCCCGCATTCCCGACGAAATACCGGACGAGGTCATCAAACAAATAGCTGAGAACAGACCGGAATTTCTTCTAGGAATGTTTAACCTTCATATAGTCACATGAAGGTGTTTTTCCGGAGGTATGGAAGAGACAAAAGCTGGTGCTCATAAGCAAGGGCAAAGATGATGCAACATCCCCATCCTCATGCAGGCCACCCTGTATGCTGGATACGGCCGGCAAGCTTTTGGAGCGACTAATAAAGTCATGGCTCCAATCAGTCATGGACTCTCAATCAGTCAACATGGCCTCCGGCCAGGAATGTCTCTTAATGGAGACATGCATCCTCCTCTCTGGGAGCGCAATATGGGGCCAGACACTGCAGACAGCATGCCGAACAAAATCTCTGCTCTCGGTACAGGTGACGGCGGCTCTTAGGGTTCTATCATCCTACCCGACAATGGCCCGCAGCACTTGTAATAGTCGGAATGTTTCCGATGGCCCTACAGACCATGGAGGGCGCCAGGGTCTACACCGCAAATTGAGAATTCCAGAGAGGACAATATGAGTTTCTAACGGATCATACACGAGACCTATGAGAGGAGACTATCAAGATATGGCAACAAAGGTGGATGCGATGACATATACCCGATGTAGGGATGTTGAGCGATAGGAAGCTCGGCGACATCAACTATTACGTCACACAGAAGTTGACAGACCATGGTTACTTTCGTAAATACCTGTATAGAATGGGCAAATGCTACTGTAGCAAGTGCATTTGCGAGGAGCTAGAAGCTGCAGACTATTTCGAACACACATTCTCCCACTGCGAGAGCTGAAAGACGCAGAGAATTGGAAACAGCGATTATCGACGTTTCGCCTGAGACAATAGCAAGAAGATAGACCTGGACGCAGCGGCGTAGAGATATAGATAAGGGCCCACCTCGAAGTAATACAAAAACGGTTTCTAGGTCGAATTATCCCCAGGGATGAAACCGGGTGGGAATTCATCCGGTACCGTTGATAACAGAGTCCGGTAAATGTTTTTAGATGAGTAAAGCAATTTCCTATCCTGACACGCATAAAAAAACACCATACTCGGCTTGGATGTATAGGGATCAAGCAAAAAACACTGCTCGGAATTACAGAAGCTGCAATTATTGCTCGATTTGCCATTAATCATTTGATTAATGGCAGCTAAAACATCATAATACCAAAAATTATTTAGACGCTAAAAATGAATTCCTCTTCAATATAGGAAGCTTATAACATAAATATCTCTTCTTCCATCACAAAAAAAGTTGAAGATTAATTGCCTCGTCTGTGTTTAAAATTTTGAAGTCTTCATATTAATTTCCAATATATTTTTTATTGCCCACCCATTTTTTGTCGGTTTTCAAACACGTTTCCCTTGGCCACAAACACCCGCTATCTCATGCCATTTAAGATCCTAAATATGCGCATAATTTATGTTGTTGCCATCTCATATTTCTTTATTTGTACGCTTAAGTAGACCTTTAGGCATTTTATGTCTCTTTTAAATGATGCCACTTTTGAAGTCATTGAGAATAACAAAGACCTTCGCCATAACCATCTCCACCTTCAACGACTCCACCACACGCTTGGTCTTTGTGAATGAGTCCTTTGCCACTCGGTGGCTCTCTGTGCATTTAACATTTGTGGCAAATATTACCGCAGGGCATACTGAGAAACACAAATTGAAATGAGGAAATTGAAAGAAAGCACTGCAAAAGTACTTTAAAGCTTTGCTAAATTTCATGTTAAGAAAATTATTTCTGATTTTGAAAGAAGCAAATAATCAAGGAATGGTTGCACCAGGAGCGTTAAGCCTAGGATGCTTAAGCAAAATCAAAAGAAAGGGGGAGAGGGAGAGTGTGAGAAAAGACAGGAAGTTGTCCACAAGGACCAAAAACATATTTCAAGTTTTCTATGGAAAATTTTTTTTTTTTCAATATAAAGGGTAGTTCTATCAATATTTTATTTCTTTAGAAAAAATTCTACATTTATAACCTACACCACTATTGTGGTATAGGGTATTATAACTTAGTGCATTTGTTTGTAACACTCAGAAGGAAGAGAGGTTGACCCAATACCACAATATCCGAGAAGTTTGCTTGAAATCGGTTCAGATTTAGATATAGCTCCCATAATATGTTCTTAAGATTTTGGGTAATTTCCAACAATGTTGTCCTTTGTCAACCGTAGTTATTACAGTTTGAACATATTTGCTCGAAATTTAATACGTGTTGTTTAATAACCCATCTAAAACAACCGCCGAGGTCCATCAATATTGGTTCAGAATTGGATATAGCTCGCAAATTGTACTTAGAGGGTAGGTGCAGGGTATTATTACAGTCCTCACCGCCCGAATTTGCCCTTCTTTATTGGTTTTTTTATACCCACCACCATAGCATAGGGGGTATATTCATTTAGTCATTCCGTTTGCAACACATCGAAATATGTATTTCCGACCCTTTAAAGTATATATATTCCGGATTTTCGTAAAATTCTAAGACCATTTTACGATGTCCGTGTCTGTCCGTCCGTCTGTTCTAATCAGTCTACAGTCTTCAAATATTTAGATATTGAGCTGAAATTTGGCACAGATACGTCTTTTTGATGCATGCTGGTTAAGTTCTTGAACGGGCCATATTTAGATATAGCTGCCATATAGACCCATCTCCCGATAAAGGGCCTAATGCTCGTAAATGCTTTATGTTTTACACGATTTCCCTGAAATTTTAAACATTGAGTAATTTTAGGCCACCCGACATCTGACCCAAATATGGTAAAGATCGGACTCTATTTAGATATAGCGTCATATAGACCGATATGCCGATGAAGGATCCAAAGCTCATAAAAGCTTTATTTATTACCCGATTTTGTCGAAATTTGAAAGCGCATTCCGATTTTGTTGAAATTTGACGCAGTGACTTATGTTAGGCTTTTCGACATCAGTGTCCTATATGGTTCATATTTGGATATAGCTGCCAAAAGGACCAATATTTTGTTCTACAAAATTGAACAGTGACTTATATTTACTAGACCACTCCGTGTCGAATTTGGGTTCATAAGTTCTCCAATTTTTACAGGATTGTGACGAAAGGGGGGTTTACATGTATTCCCGAAGTGGTGGGTATCCAAAATTCGGCCGGCCGAACTTAATGCCTTTTTACTTGTTTTTTTTTTTCAAGCAGTTTTTGTCATAATTTGGTCCATAAGCAGGGGATGGTGGAACAGAGTTTTAGTTATCCGTTTAGGTATCACAAATAAGGAGTAGACGGTAACTCCATCTACTCCTAACCCCTACAGCGAAGTCGATAACTTTCAATAATGTATATAAAGGGGGCTGAAGTGTAACTAAAACTTTCTGTTTCCCCTTTGACCTACCATACCAAATGTCTCTATTTGTAATTAAGGCCATTTGTTTGAAATCCTTGGTAAATTTTATCATAAAAATATTCTTGCTCATTAACACCCTTAGGTTAAAAGGTCAATGCAATAGAAGACGACGACACACAAACTTGGTTGTGTGTGTCATCATAGGCCAAAGTAGGAAAAAATGCAAAGAAATAAAGAAAAGGCCTAAAAGCTTCAATCCATCCAATCTTCATTGTAAGCAGAAGCAACAGAGCACTTACACTGAAACATAGAAAAACGTCTTATGGTCGGCAGTGCCGAACTTTGGACATAATAACAATTCAATTTTTATACCCTCCACCATAAGATGGGGGGTATACTAATTTCGTCATTCTGATTGTAACTACTCGAAATATTCGTCTGAGACCCCATAAAGTATATATATTCTTGATCGTCGTGAATCGTTTATGTCGATCTAGCCATGTCCGTCCGTCTGTCCGTCCGTCTGTCCGTCCGTCCGTCCGTCTGTCTGTCGAAAGCACGCTAACTTCCGAAGGAGTAAAGCTAGCCGTTTGAAATTTTGCACAAATACTTCTTATTAGTGTAGGTCGGTTGGTATTGTAAATGGGCCATATCGGTCCATGTTTTGATATAGCTGCCTTATAAACCGATCTGGGGTCTTGAATTCTTGAGCCTCTAGAGTGCGCAATTCTTATCCGATTGGAATGGAATTTCGCACGATGTGTTTTGTTATGATATCCAACAACTGTGCCAAGTATGGTTCAAATTAGTCCATAACCTGATATAGCTGCCATATAAACCGATTTTGGGTCTTGACTTCTTGAGCCTCTAGCGTGCGCAATTCTTATCCGATCAGAATGAATTTTTGCACGACGTGTTTTGTTATGATATGCAACAACTGTGCCAAGTATGGTTCAAATCGGTCTATAACCTGATATAGCTGCCATATAAACCGATCTTGGGTCTTGACTTCTTGAGCCTCTAGAGTGCGCAATTCTTATCCGATTGGAATGAAATTTTGCACGACGTGTTTTGTTATGACATCCAAAAACTGTGCCAAGTATGGTTCAAATCGGTCCATATCCTGATATAGCTGCCATATACACCGATCTGGGGTTTTGACTTCTTGAGCCTCTAGAGTGCGCAATTCTTATCCGATCACAATGAAATTTTGCACGACGTGTTTTGTTACGATATCCAACAACTTTGCCAAGTATGGTTCAAATCGGTTCATAACCTTATATAGCTGTCATATAAACAGATCTTGGGTTTTGACTTCTTGAGCCTCTAGAGGGCGCAATTCTTATCCAATTTGAATGAAATTTTGCACTACGTGTTTTGTTATTATATCCAACAACTGTGCCAAGTATGGTTCAAATCGGTCCATAATCTGATATAGCTGCCATATACACCGATCTGGGGTTTTGACTTCTTGAGCCTCTAGAGTGCGCAATTCTTATCCGATTGGAATGAAATTTTGCACGACGTATTTTATTTTTACTTTCAACAACTGCGTCAAATAAGGTTCAAATCGGTTCATAACTAATATAGCTGCCATATAAACCGATCTGGGATCTTGACTTCTTGACCTCTAGAGGTCGCAATTATTATCCGATATGCCTGAAATTTAGTACGACGGATCCTCTTATGACCATCAACAAACGTGTTTATTATGGTCTGAATCGGTCTATAGCCCGATACAGATCCCATAAAAATTGTTCTCTCTATTTTACTTCGTGAGCCCCAATGGGCGCAATTCTTATACGAATTGGCGGACATTTTACACAGGTCTCCAACATATAATTTAATTGTGGTCCGAACCGGACCATATCTTGATATCGCTTTAATAGCAGAGCAACACTTTTCTTATATCCTTTTTTGCCTAAGAAGAGATGCCGGGAAAAGAACTCGACAAATGCGATCCATGGTGGAGGGTATATAAGATTCGGCCCGGCCGAACTTAGCACGCTTTTACTTGTTTTTTTTTAAACTTCAGTACTGGTGGTCTGAATCTTATTTAGGTGCCGAGAACTCTTACACAAGCCACAGTTTCAGTGAAATCAGGCAATTAATTCGCTTTTTATTGGATTAAGATCTTAAATTAGGGTATCGGTCAATATGGCTGCTATTGTATATCTAAATATAGTTTGATCTGGATCATATTCTGGTTGGATGACGGATGACAAATCACTGTGTCAAATTCTAGCTAAATCGGATAATGAATGTGTCTTTTACGGGAATTAAACTCTATGCCACAGATCGGTCTATATGGCTGCTATATCCAAATATCGTCCGATCTGAATAAAATTTCAGCGAAGTTGGGTAATAAATGTTGCTTTTATGGGTTACGGACCCTTAATCGGCAGATCAGTCTATATGCCAGCTACATCTAAATAAAGTCCGATTTGAATCATATTTGAGTCGGATATCGGGAGGTTCAAAACAACTGACTGAATCAAATTTCAGCAAAATCGGGTTATAAATGCATCTTTTATGTGCTTCAAACTCTTAACCTTCGCCTTACCAAAGAATTTTGTGTACGTCATTTACCAATGCAGTCGAATCCGCTTAGTTAACAAACAGCGAAATACGGAAAATATGATTCAATTATCCGATATTTTCAATTAAGAGGAGTTGATTACATTGAAACTTGACTTTTTTTGAGCAATATTTGTGTTTAAATTAACCAGCTTATACAATTAAACAGTGTTCAATTATCAAGGAAGCATTTGTTACAGTGAACAAATGTTCCCAACGCTCACCAAAAAAGATGAATTGTTGTTTAAAATGAGAAATCGCTTTGGTTTTTCTATCATAAAAGCCGACTTCAAAGTTACCCACGACCAATCCTTGAAGGAACGTTAGACAAACTTCTCACACACCAATGAGTAATGTCCGTTGAAGCTCAATGATAAGGGACTTTCCTTATGTAGTCGAGTCTGAATGGCGTGGCGTGGCGTGGCGCAGGTCGACACCTCGTTGGGGAGAGGCTTGTACATGGCTTAGTATCGCCCAAATGTCGCCATCATTAGGAGGGGATCTCCTCTCTATAGGCCAGTCCTAACGGTGTACCAAAGTCGCCAATGTCGGTTGGTATTGTAAATGGGCCATATCGGTCCATGTTTTGATATAGCTGTCATATAAGCCTCTAGAGTGCGCAATTCTAACCGATTTGAATGAATTTTGGCACTACGCGTTTTATTATGATATCCAACAACTGTGCCAAGTATGGTTCAAATCGGTCCATAACCTGATATAGCTGCCATATAAACCGATCTTGGGTCTTGACTTCTTGAGCCTCAAGAGGGCGCAATTCTTGTACGATTGGAATGAAATTTTGCACTACGTGTTTTGTTATAATATCCAACAACTGCGCCAAGAATGGTTCAAATCGGTCTCTAACCTGATATAGCTGTCATATAAACCGATCTTGGGTCTTGACTTCTTGAGCCTCTAGAGGGCGCAATTCTTATCCGATTTGAATGAATTTTGGCACGATGTGTTTTGTTATGATATCCAACAACTGTGCCAAGTATGGTTCAAATCGGTCCATAACCTGATATAGCTGTCATATAAACCGATCTGGGATCTTGACTTCTTGAGCCTCTAGAGGTCGCAATTATTATCCGATTTGCCTGAAATTTTGTACGACGGATCCTCTCATGACCATCAACATACGTGTTTATTATGGCCTGAATCGGTCTATAGCCCGATACAGCTCCCTTATAAATCGATCTCTCTATTTTACTTCAAGAGCCCCCAAAGGGCGCAATTCTTAATCGAATTGGCTGACATTTTACACAGGCCTCCGACATATAATTTAATTGTGGTCCAAACCGGATCATGTCTTGATATCGCTCTCATAGCAAAGGAAATCTTTTCTTATATCCTTTTTTCCCAAAGAAGTGATGCCCGGAAAAGAACTCGACAAATGCGATCCATGGTGGAGGGTATATACGATTCGGCCCGGCCGAACTTAGCACGCTTTTACTTATTTGTTTGTTTGTTTGTTTGATGATGGGTGAGGTACGTAGGGTAGGCGTCCCACCCCAAAACCTACCAAATATATGTATACAACAATCACGACAATATGGGACTCAAATGAAATGTATTTTAGATAAGAAAACGTATCTGATATCCAATTGTCGGACCAAGTGTTTGGGGTCCGACCAAAACATCCCTAAATCCGACATATTTACCGACTATGGCAATATAGGACTCAAATTAAAGGTATTTGCGAGTAAAATATAAATCTGATATCCAAATGTGGAACCAAGTTTCTGGGGGTCCACCCCTTCCCCAAAAACACCCCCAAACAGGTCTTATTTACCGAAATACCCAACATTCGGAACCAACTGTCTGGGGGGACGTCCCACCACCATAACAACCCTCAAATAGGATGTATTTGATCACCAATCACTTCCCAAAACACCCCTTAATCGGACATATCTACCGACCATGTCAATGTGGGGCTTAAATGAAAGGTTTTGGGGGGGCAGAGCAAGAAGTGATACCCACTTTCGGGACCAATTTTTTGGGTGTCTACCCTTTCCCAAAATACCCCACAAACAGCAATTTTTTACTGACCATCGCAATATGGGGCTCAAATAAAGGTATTTGGGAGTATAATACGAATTTGACATCCAAATGTAGGACCATGTATTTAGAGCATCACCCTTTCCCCAAAACACAAACCAAAAGGTAAATATTTTTCGACCATGCCAATATGTGGCTCAAATGAAATTTATTTGAGATTAGAAACCGAATTTGATAATCAATTTTGGGGCCATGTGTTTTGGGGGACGCCTCATCGTGTAAACTCCCCTTAAACCAAAGGCAATATGGGGTTAAAATAAATGGTATTTGAGAGAAGTGCACGATGCTGATATTTCTTCAGGGCTAAGTATCTGGCGGACTACCTCCCCCCCGAAAACAGCCCTAAATCAGACATCATGAAAACAAAAAAGTATTTTAAGAATGGAGTACACCTTACATCCAAACTAAAATTCGTAGACCAATAAAGATTATATGGGATTCAGATAAATGCATTTATATTGTTAAACTGTTAGTCAGCGAAATACTATTTTCGTAGAATGGTATTTCACTAAAAACTCTTTAATTTTCGAAAATAAATATTCAAAGGGAATTTTTGCTCCAAAGTATATTCATAAAGTATATATATTCTGGATCGTCTCTACATTTTTGGTCGATCTAGCCATGTCCGTCTGTCGAAATCACGATCGCGGGCGAACGCATAAAGCTAGCCGCATGAAATTTTGCCCACATACTAACTATTAATGTAGATGAGTGGAGATTGCAAGTGGGCCATATCGGTTCAGATTTAGATATAGCTTCCATATAACCGGTCGCCCAATTTGACTTCCAGAGCCCCTGGAAGCCGCAATTTTTGTCCGATTTGGCAAAAATTTTGCACCAATAACAACTGTTTCAAGTACCGTCCGAATCGCTCTATAACCTGATATATTGGGTTGCCCAAAAAGTAATTGCGGATTTTTTAAAAGAAAGTAAATGCATTTTTAATAAAACTTAGAATGAACTTTAATCAAATATACTTTTTTACACTTTTTTTTCTAAAGCAAGCTAAAAGTAACAGCTGATAACTGACAGAAAAAAGAATGCACTTACAGAGTCACAAGCTTTGAAAAAATTTGTCAACGCCGACTATATGAAAAATCCGCAATTACTTTTTGGGCAACCCAATAACTTCCACATAAACCGTTTTGACTTCTTGAGCCCTTACAAGCCGTAATTTTTGTCCGATTTGGCTGTAATTTTGCATGCGGTGTACTGTTACGATTTTCAGCAACAGTGGTGAATACGATTAAAATCGGTCTATAACCTGATATAGCTCCCATGTAAGCCGATATCACGATTTGACATCTTCAGCCCCTGGAAGCCAAAATTTTTGCCCGATTTGGCTAAAATTTTGCATATAGTGTTCTGTTATAACTTCCAACAACCGTGCCAAATACGGTCAAAATTTAAGCCGAGTCGGCACTTAAAATCGTAAAATCGGTTTATATGGGATTTATATTCAGCTGCTAAAGGACATAACAGAATACTATGTGCAAAATTTCAGCCAAATTGGGCAATAATTGCGGCTTCCAGGGTTTCAAAAAGTCAAATTGTTAGATAGGTTTATATGGGAGCTATATCCAAATCTGAACTGGTATAGTCCATTTGCAATCCCCATCGACCTACATCAATATTTTGTATCTGTGCAAAATTTTAAACTGCTAGCTTATCGCTTACGACCGCTGTCGCGATTTCGACAGACGGACGGACGGACATGGCTACATCGACTCAGAACGTTGAGACGATCGAGAATATATAAACTTTATCATTATTTCGAGGTGTTACAAATGGAATAACTTGATTATGGTGGTGGGTATAATAAAACCGAAATGGTCATCCGGATGGGTATTGGTAAGGGGAAAGTTAATCGACAGAATGGTCAATATGGCAGCTATATCTAAATATAGTCCGATCTAAACCGCATTTAAGTCGGATGTCGGGAGTCTTAATACAACTCACTTCTTCAAATTTCTGCAAAATCGGGTAATAAATAAAGCTTTTATGGGCTTCACACCTTAAATCGGCAGATAGGTCTATATGGCAGCTACATCTAAATAAAATCAGATATGAACCATACTTTGATGGGATGTCAGGAGGCTTACAACAACTCACTTTTTCAAATTTCAGCAAAATCGTGTAATGAATGCGTCTACTGCGGGATTTAGACACTATGTCGGCGGATCGGTCGTTATGGCTGCTATATTCAAATATGATCCAATTTGGCCCGTTAAAAAACTTTACAGCAAAATGACATATCTGTGCCAAATTTCTGCTCAAAATCTCAATTATTGAAGGTTGTAGCGGGATTGCAACAGATGGACGGACACACAGACACACGGACATCGCTAAATCGCCTTAGAATTGCACAACGATCGGAAATATATATACTATATATGGATGTTTCGATGTATTGCAAAAGGAATGTCTAAGCGAACATACCTCCCATCCTATGGTGGGGGCTATAATAAGGTACCCCCCACAACATTAAAATAAAATATGTAATGTGATGATCTTTAGATTAGAGCCACATGTTGAACTTGGGGGACGATGGTAGCCAACAAACTGTTGGGGAGTGAAGGATTTTTTTTAGCGGCATTATCATTGGCAATGGTGAAGGCGGTGGCATTGGCAATGTTAGCGGTGGCAGTAGTATTAATTAAAGTAATTTATCATGTTGGGCTTAGAAAATATTCGACGCGGGAATACAACTTTCGAAATGCCTTCGAATCATACTCCCACCCTTCCAACCGTCTTAACCAGTGACAGCGTGAAAAATTCCTCCCCCTTAGTGAAAATATATGCTTGCATATCTTTTTGGTAGATATAGGCTAAAACATGCCACAAATTATCTCTGTATGCTTAGATGGATTTTTATGTAAATACTTTTACGCCTACGCTAGAGTCAGGAATTTGACAAAATAGGGTAGGCCAAAATGGAGTGATAAAATGTTTCTGATTTTCTAGCCAGGATAGCCGGCCATGCTAGCCACTGCGCTACGGTGCCCTCCTATATCAAAAGTCATCCCTTTAGAGGCTTTTATATCCAACGGATTTGGCATATTTTCAGTGCCAGAAGAAGCATTTGTGCAAAATTTCATGCGGCTAGCTGTACTCCAGCAGTTATCGTAAGTAAAGTTCGAAACGGCCTTAAACCTGATATCCCGCCATATAAACCGATCTCCCGATTTTGCTCCTTTAGCATCCGGGGACGCAATTCTTATCCGATTTGTTGGAAATTTCGCACGATGAATGGCCTAATTCAGATCATAACCTGATATAGGGCCTACATATATATACCAATCTATCAATTATACACCTTGAGCACCTACAGAAAGTAATTCTTATCCAAGCATATGAAAAACCCATGAGGTTTATATGTTATGAACACCCATTATCCTATTTTAGTTTGACAAATTCGAACTTAAAGGAGTCGACATTTTCTATTGCCCGAAGTATTTTCGGCTCAGACACAATTTACCCAACCCCCATCCTTCGACGAATGCATACCAGTAGTTCTAATGTTTCTTCACTAGACATTTTCCATGCATTCGCTGACAAACCCTCCATATCCATCTGAATACGTCCCAATCGTGAAGTGTTCTTGTGGCTTTCGCCCTGTTAAAGAGTTTTCTGCATTCGATAAGCAGCTCACCCCTTACGTTTATATCGGAACTTCCCCATGTCTGGTGATGTGCGTTAGCACCACTTCCCTGCAGAAGTGGCTTCAACTAGAAACTAAAAGCTTGATGGCGGCGTTGCGTTATCCTCGTCTTTTGTGCCCGCCAGTAGTTCATTTTCATAAGATTCGTTCGAACTTGCCATAATTAGCTTCCTTACGCATCCAGGGATGACGATTTGGCTGAAATTTTTTACAACGACTTCTCCTATGACCTTCAGCATGCGTGCCAAATGTGGTCTGAATCGGTCTATTACCTGATGTGGCTTTCATATAAAGCGATAGGCAATTTTGCTTATTTACGTAGCCATTCAACCAGAAATAAGCCTCATCGCTGAACGGTGAATGAACACATTTCGAACCGAACACTGATTTTGGTAATAAAATTCAATGATTTGCAAGCGTTGCTCGTTAGTAAGTCTATTCATGAAGAAATGTCAAAGCATACTGAGCATCTTTCTCTTTGACACCATGTCTGAAATCCCACGTGATCTGTCAAATACTAATGCATGAAAAACCTAACCTCAAAAAAATCACCCTTTACAAGTTGGGTGAAGTGTTGCACAATGACTACCATAGTGGTCTCCAACATCCAAACTATGTATGGTCCGAATCGGCTCATAAATTGATATGGCTCCAATAGCATGGCAATTTCTACACCCACAACCATAGGATGGGGATATACTAACCTAGCCATTCCGTTTGTAATATCTCTAAATTTTCGTTTAAGAACCCATAGATTATATACATTCTTGATCGTCTCGACTTACTGAGTCGGTCTAGCCATGTCCTTCCGTCCGTCTGTGGAAATCGCGATAGAGGTCGAACGCGAAAATCTAGCCACTTGAAATTTTGCACAGATACTTAGTATTGATATAATTCAATGGGGATTGCAAATGGGCCATACTGGTTCAGATTTGGATATAGCTCCAATATAAACCGATCTCCCAATTTGACTTCTTGAGTCTTTACAACCGCAATTTTTGTCCGATTTGGCTGAAATTTTGCATGCGGTGTTCTGTTAAGACTTCCAACAACTGTGCCAAATACAGTCCAAATCAGTTTGTAACCTGATATTGATCCCATGTAAGAACGCGAAAATCTAGCCACTTGAAATTTTGCACAGATACTTAGTATTGATATAATTCAATGGGGATTGCAAATGGGCCATACTGGTTCAGATTTGGATATAGCTCCAATATAAACCGATCTCCCAATTTGACTTCTTGAGTCTTTACAACCGCAATTTTTGTCCGATTTGGCTGAAATTTTGCATGCGGTGTTCTGTTAAGACTTCCAACAACTGTGCCAAATACAGTCCAAATCAGTTTGTAACCTGATATTGATCCCATGTAAACCGTTCTCTTGATCATCCTTGTTCGGATCCTAGAAGCTTTAATTTTTGCTCGTTTGGTATGTAGAATAAAATTATGCCCTTCAACTAAATTATTTTGTATAAACTCTTATCAGAATCCAGGGTGGTGAGTTTCCATGATTAGACCCGGCCGAACTAAGCACGCCTTTACTTGTTATCCATTATCTATATTTGCCTTTTAAAATATACTGGGCAAAGAACTTGACAAATGCGATCTATGGTAGAGGGTATACAAGATTCGTCCCGGCCGAACTTAGCAAGCATTAGCATGTTTTGAAATATTTTTCTTTTTTTAGGGGTGCAAAATATTAAGAAAATCGGGTGCTCCCTTGAAAATGCAGTTTTCCACTTCTAGATAGTGGTTGGATTTTTGGGATTACAGTCCCTTAGACTTCCAAGCAAGGATTCAGGATCTGACTGAATCCTTGGTATTAAAACGTGTGCCATTGGTCGAGAAGGAACATCTTCCTTCTTTACTTATGCTAGTGCCTGCGCCTGGCCTAATACCGCCATTTTAATTGAGTGTTGGTCCCCGAAAGTAATTAGTTTGTAGAGATAGACCCATTGATAAGTATACCGATCGACTCAGAATCACTTTCTGATTCGATTTAGTCCGTCTATGTCCGTCTGTCTGTCTATATGTCTGTCCATGTTAATTTGTGTACAAACTACAGGTCGCAATTTTCATCCGATCGTCTTCAAATTTGGTACAGCCATGTTTTTCGACCCAGAGACGAAGCCTATTGAAATTGGAAAAAATCTCGACATTACTGGAGAATTTCATATAAATCGGTTCAGATTTAGATATAGCTCTCATATATGCATTGCCCGATTTTCACTCCTAGAGCCACTGCCAGCGCATTTATGAACCAATCTTCACAAAACCTTGTGCAACGCTTTCCTCTACGACTTTTACAATATCTGTAAAATGAGCGTTTTAGGATCATTAGCACCAAGCCTCTCAATAAACCTGAGAGCTATGCGCCTTTTTTCTATTCCATCCTCATAGGGAGCGTGTTGATTTTCCAGAGAAGGCCGATGTTCTTGGCAAGTTATAGACATGCGATGATAGAATAGGTTCGGCTTTGTCCTTGAGACTCGAACCAGGTGTCTTAGTCAAAAGCGCCTGCTGACCAGTCGCCTATCGGCTAATATAGCCTGGTCGAGGTCTCAGTAGCAGACAACATGCTACGACCTGATAGTACAGCCGCAGCTATTGGGTTTTCGGAGTCCATTCTAGAAAAATTTGTCGTATTTTTAATATAAATTGGTATAAAACCACACAAATTACTCACCAAATGAGTCCATTAATTACTAAAGTCCCCATATATAAATGAATCCAGCGGTTTTTCTTTCGTGAGCACCAGGAAGCTACATTCAAGCGTTTAATGCCGCCCATAGAGTTACCCTTTCCTCAACACCTCCTTCCTCCCGCTACAGGAATTTCATACAATATCGAGTCCTAGCATGATAAAGAACATGCCCTTATTAACTGTTGCTTTTCATCAGTGTGGCCTTAGTAAATCCTCGAAATTAACATTGACAACAACAAGCAAAACAATCACATGCACAAAACCATGCCGACACGAACACGAATACGGATACCGACACCGACACAAAGATTGATTTTGCCTTTATTTTTAATTTGAATGTGTTAAGGGTGTGCTTCCTCTTTGTTGGTTGTTGTTATTGTTGCTGTATGTGCCAATGTTTGTTTTCGATTTCCAAAGGAGTTTCCAAACTGAGCGAGAAAATGTGTGGGTGGATAGGGTCGTCTTCGTTGTCGACAATTTGACTTTAGCCATATTTATTTAGTTTTATGTGAACTTCTACAGCACCACCTACCCATTTCACTACTTAATCCAACACAGACACACATACACCTTCACACTCACATAGTAACATGTTAGAAAAAAAATTCGACAACAAATTATGCGTGTAATTTGCCATTCAATTTAATGAAAACCTAATGAAATGCAAAAAGAATACAATGAAATGAGCTAAACTTTGGAGAGAGGGAGAGAGTCAGAGTAAAACGAATCTTAATGATGCTACATTATGTTTTATTTATTGGGCAGGGGCACCCATACAATGTATGGCATATTGATAAAGGACGATATGGTCGAAAGGCTGCTAAGGAAAGTAACTAAGGCATATTTGTACATTACGCCTTGTCCAATGTGTCAACAAAAGTCAATCTCTTTAGGTGGCATAACCCAAAGTTGTTGATGAAATATTGAGTAAATAACAAAAAAAAGGGACAAAATTGTCTTCGTGCTTCATAGCAATAGTCAGGGGAAGGTTACGATAATCTTTTCTAGGAAATAAAACAAATTGGAAGAAAATTATTTTCAGCTATCGAGTTTTGTATGAAATTTCAAGGCATGAAAATCCACCCCTTTGATTTTATTATAGAGAATTGTAAGTGAAAAAGAATACAAAAATATGAAAACAGCGTCTGAATAAAAAGGTATTACACCTAGAAAATAATTTGGTTTCTGAATTTTCAATGTTCATAGACGCGAAAAAAAAACAACAAGTAAAAGCGTGCTAAGTTCGGCCGGGCCGAATCTTATATACCCTCCACCATGGATCGCATTTGTCGAGTTCTTTTCCCGGCATCTCTTCTTAGGCAAAAAAGGATATAAGAAAAGAGTTGCTCTGCTATTAAAACGATATCAAGATATGGTCCGGTTCGGATCACAATTAAATTATATGTTGGAGACCTGTGTAAAATTTCAGCCAATTCGTATAAGAATTGCGCCCATTCGGGCTCAAGAAGTAAAATAGAGAGAACGATTTATATGGGATCTGTATCGGAATATAGACCGATTCAGACCATAATAAACACGTTTGTTGATGGTCATGAGAGGATCCATCGTACAAAATTTCAGGCATATCGGATAATAATTGCGACCTCTAGGGGTCAAGAAGTCAAGATCCCAGATCGGTTTATATGGCAGCTATATCAGGTTATGAACCGATTTGAACCTTATTTGACACAGTTGTTGAAAGTAAAAATAAAATACGTCATGCAAAATTTTAGCCAAATCGGATAGGAATTGCGCCCTCTAGAAGCTCAAGAAGTCAAATACCCAGATCTGTTTATATGACAGCTATATCAAGTTATGAACCGATTTGAACCATACTTGGCACAGTTGTTGGATATCATAACAAAACACGTCGTGTAAAAATTCATTCAAATCGGATAAGAATTGTGCCCTCTAGAGGCTCAAGAATTCAAGACCCAAGATCGGTTTATATGGCAGCTATATCAGGTTATGGACCGATTTAAACCATATTTGGCACAGTTGTTGGGTATCATAACAAAACACGTCGTGCGAAATTCCATTCTAATCGGATAAGAATTGCGCCCTCTTAAGGCTCAAGAAGTCAAGACCCAAGATCGGTTTATATGGCAGCTATATCAGGTTATGGACCGATTTCAACCATACTTGGCACAGTTGTTGGATATAACAACAAAACACGTCGTGCAAAATTTCATTTCAATCGGATAAGAATTGCGCACTCTAGAGGCTCAAGAAGTCAAGACCCCAGATCGGTTTATATGGCAGCTATATCAGGTTATGAACCGATTTGAACCATACTTGGCGCAGTTGTTAGATATCATAACAAAACACGTCGTGCAAAAATTCATTCAAATCGGATAAGAATTGTGCCCTCTAGAGGCTCAAGAAGTCAAGACCCAAGATCGGTTTATATGGCAGCTATATCAGGTTATGAACCGATTTGAACCATACTTGGCACAGTCGTTGGATATCATAGCAAAACACGTCGTGCAAAATTTCATTCCAATCGGATAAGAATTGCGCACTCTAGAGGCTCAAGAAGTCAAGACCCAAGATCGGTTTATATGGCAGCTATATCAAAACATGGACCGATATGGCCCATTTGCAATACCAACCGACCTACACTAATAAGAAGTATTTGTGCAAAATTTCAAGCGGCTAGCTTTACTCCTTCGGAAGTTAGCGTGCTTTCGACAGACAGACGGACGGACGGACGGACGGACGGACGGACGGACGGACGGACAGACGGACGGACATGGCTAGATCGACATAAAATGTCGCGACGATCAAGAATATATATACTTTATGGGGTCTCAGACGAATATTTCGAGTAGTTACAAACAGAATGACGAAATTAGTATACCCCCCATCTTATGGTGGAGGGTATAAAAAACTTAAATTTGAAATAAATCCACTTGGAAAATTCATGCGCATGAAGTATTATTAAATCTTTTTGAAAACGAAAATTCAAATTGAAGGTATTCTGAGAAAAAACAAGTAAAAGCGTGCTAAGTTCGGCCGAGCCGAATTTTATATACCCTCCACCATGGATCGCATTTGTCGAGTT
The DNA here is from genome assembly GCF_963082655.1 of Stomoxys calcitrans. Lineage (NCBI taxonomy): Eukaryota > Metazoa > Arthropoda > Insecta > Diptera > Muscidae > Stomoxys > Stomoxys calcitrans. The sequence goes on along the minus strand of NC_081552.1, from coordinate 18,336,863 downwards.
CTTTTCCCGGCATCTCTTCTTAGGCAAAAAAAAGGATATAAGAAAAGATTTGCTCTGCTATTAGAGCGAGACCTGGAGACCTGTGTAAAATGTCAGCCAATTCGAATAAGAATTGCGCTCTTTGTGAGCTCAAAAAGTAAAATAGAGAGATCGATTTATGTAGGAGTTGTATCGGGCTATGGACCGATTCAGACCATAATAAACACGTATGTTGATGGTCATGAAAGATGGTCATCAGGCAAATCGGATAATAATTGCGACCTCTTGAGACTCAAGAAGTCAAGATCCCAGATCGGTTCATATGGCAGCTATATCAGGTTATGAAACGACTTGTACTTTATTTGACACAGTTGTTGAAAGTAACAATAAAAAACGTTTTGCGAAATTTCAGCCAAATCGGATAGGAATTGCGCCCTCTAGAAGCTCAAGAAGTCAAGTCCCCAGATCTGTTTATATGACAGCTATATCAGGTTATGAACCAATTTGAACCATATTTGGCACAGTTGTTGGATATCACAACAAAATACTACGTGCCAAAATTCATTCAAATTGGATAAGAATTGCACCATCTAGAAGCTCAAGAAGTCAAGACCCAAGATCGGTTTATATGACAGCTATATAAGGTTATGGACCGATTTGAACCATACTTAGCACAGTTATTGGATATCGTAACAAAACACGTCGTCCAAAATTTCATTCCAATCGTATAAGAATTGCGCACTCTAGAGGCTCAAGAAGTCAAGACCCCAGATCGGTTTATATGGCAGCTATATCAGGTTATGGACCGATTTAAACCATACTTGGCACAGTTGTTGAAGTCATAACAGAACATTACATAACAATTCCAGCAAAATCGAACACAAATTGCAGCTTCCAAGGGCCTAAAAAGTCAAATCGGCAGATCGGTTAATATGGGAGCTATATCAGTTTGAACCGTACTTAGTACAGTTGTTGGAAATTATAACAGAAAATACATTCTGCAAATTTTTAGCCAAATCGGACAATAATTGCGGCTAGTACGAGCTCAAAAAGTCAAATCGGGAGATCGGTTTAGATGGGAGCTATATCTAAATCTGGCCCATTTGCAATCCACACCGAACTTATCAATAGTTAGTATCTGTGCAAAATTTCAAGCGGCTTGCTTTATGTGTTCCACCGATAACGTGATTTTGGCAAACGGACAGACATGGCCAGATCGACTTAAAAAGATGTGCTGAGAACTGCAGAATCTTTTCTTGTTTCGAAAATATTTGACATTTAATTTAATTTTTTTAAATTTTGGCCGCAAATGGCTTGGTAATATGCGATTATTTGATTTGAATTGGTGAAAAACTTTACAAACTTTACACCGTCTTGTAGAAACCATATGTCATGCAAGTCAAGCTCTTGAATTTGGGTGGATATAATCTCACGGTAACGTTCACCATCCAGAGTTAAGTTACGATTCGCATCATCTTTGATGAAGTGCGGTCCAATGATACCACCAGCTCATAAACTGCACCAAGCTGTGACATTTTCAGGATGCATTGGTACCAATTGCAATGCTTCTGTCTGATCTTCACTCCCAAATTGACAATTCTGCTTATTTACGTACGCATTGAGCCAAAAATGAGCTTCGTCGTAAAATGGAAGAAGCGCGCGGTGAACTTTCTTAACAGATGACGCATTTTGAAAATAAAATTCAATAATTTGTAAGCGTTGTTCGTTTTGACAGCGAAACAAAACACGAATCGCGCGTGAGCGGTTTAAAACAGTGTTGTCAAAAAGAAAATAGCTAAAAAATCACTCTTTATATATATTCTTGATCGTCTTAACATTCTTAGTCGATTTAGCCATGTCTATCAGTCTCTCCGACCGTCTGTCTGTCTAAAGCAAGCTAACTTTTGAAAAAGCTAATTTTTGTGCTTGATATTTTGCATAAATACTTTCTATTAGTGCAGGATGGATGGGATTGTAAATGGGCCAGATAGGTCCATGTTTTGGTATAGCTTCCATATGAACTGATATCGCTTCTTGGGTTCTTGAGCTTCTAGAGGGCACAATTCTTATGCGTTTTGGATGAAATTATGCACCAAGTATTTTATTTTGACTTCCAACCACTATTAGGAGCAATTCTCATTGCATTTGGCAGAAATTTTGCACAATTAATTTCACTTTGGTCTCCAACAGCCAAACAGGCCGGGCGAACTTAGCACGTTTTTACTTGTTTTAAAACACTTTTAATTTGAAATTTCGTTTTCAAAAAAAAAAAAAAAAACAATTAAAAAGGCGTTAATTTCGGCCTGGCCGAACTTTGGATACCTTCTATATGGCAGGTATATCCAAATCTGGACCGATCTGAGCCAAATTGAAGACGGAAGTCGAAGAGTTCAACAAAACTCACTGTCTCTAATTGTGGCAAAATCGGGCAATAAATGCGCCTTTAATGGGGGCAAGACCTTAAATCTGCAATCCGGTCTATATGACAGATATTTGCAAATTTTGATCGTTCTAGGCCAAATTGCAGAAATGTATCGAGAGGCTTAACTTAACCCACTGTCCCTTATTTCAGCGACAACGGACAAAACCTTAACCTGTTTATCCATAAAAGAATATATGCATAGTTTCAGCTCAATATCTCAATTTTTATACCCACCACCGAAGGATGGGGTTATATTCATTTTGTTATTTCGAAATATATCCAAATCTGGACCGATATGAGCCAAATTGAAGACGGAAGTCGAAGAGTTCAACAAAACTCACTGTCTCTAATTGTGGCAAAATCGGGCAATAAATGCGCCTTTAATGGGCGCAAGACCTTAAATCTGCAATCCGGTCTATATGACAGATATTTGCAAATTTTGATCGTTCTAGGCCAAATTGCAGAAATGTATCGAGAGGCTTAACTTAACCCACTGTCCCTTATTTCAGCGACAACGGACAAAACCTTAACCTGTTTATCCATAAAAGAATATATGCATAGTTTCAGCTCAATATCTCAATTTTTATACCCACCACCGAAGGATGGGGTTATATTCATTTTGTTATTTCGAAATATCCATTTCCAAACCTATAAAGAATATATATTCTTGATAAGCTAAGATAAGATAAGATAATCTAAGACGATCTAGCCGTGTCCGTCCGTCTGTCTGTTGAAATCACGTTTCAGTCTTTAAAAATAGAGATATTGAGCTAAAACTTTGCACAGATTCTTTTTCTGTCCATAAGCAGATTAAGTTCGAAGATGGGTTATATAGGACTATATAACCCCTATATAGACCGATCCACCGATCCGATTTAGGGTCTTAGGTCCATAAAAGCCACATTTATTATCCGATTTTGCTGAAAGTTGGGACAGTGAGTTGTGTTAGCCCTTCGACATCTTTCTCTAATTTGGCTTAGAGCGGTTTATATTTGGATATAGCTGCCATATAGACCGATCCGCCGACTAAGGGTCTTAGGCCCATAAAAGCCACATTTATTATCCGATTTTGCTGAAATTTGGGACAGTGAGTTGTGTTAGGCCACTCGATATCTTTCTTCAATTTCGTCAAGATCGGTCCAGATTTGGATATAGCTGCCATACAGACCGATCCTCCGATTTAGGGTCTTAGGCCCATAAAAGCCAGATTTATTATGCGATTTTGCTGAAATTTGGGACAGTAAATTGCGTTAGGTCCTTTGATATCCCTCATCAATTTGGTGCAGATCGGACCAATTTTGGATATAGCTGCAATATAGACCGATCTCTCGATTTCAGGTTTTGGGCCCATGAAATGCCGAAATTTGGAACAGTGAGTTAAATTAAGGCCATCGACATAATCCTGCAATATGCCACAGATCAGTTAAGATTTGGATATAGCTGTCATATACACCGATCTCTCTATTTAAGGTTTTGGGCCCATAAAAGGTGAATTTATTGTCCGATGTCGCCGAAATTCAGGATAGTGAGTTAGGCTAAGCCCTTCGACTTCCTTCTGCAATATGGCCCAGATCAGTCCAGGTTTGAATATAGCTGCCATATAGACCGATCTCTCAATATGTGGTTTTGAGTCCATAAAAGGCGCAATTATTGTCCTATTTCGCCGAAATTTGGGACAGTGAGTTGAGTTAGGCCCTTCGACATTTTTCTGAAACTTGGGCCAAATCGGTTCAGATTTGGATATAACTGCCATATAGACCGATATCTCGATTTAAAGTTTTGGCCCCATAAAAGGCTTATTTATAATCCGATTTCACTGAAATTTGACACAGTGACTTATGTTAGGCTTTTCGAAATCCGTGTCGTATGTAGCTCAGATCGGTTTATTTTTAAAAGACCAATATTTTGTTATACACAATTGAACAATGACTTGTACTTATAAGTATTTGGTCCAAGTCGGAACATATTTTGATATAACTGCTATGGGCAAAAGGTATACAATTTTCACCGGATTTTGATGAAAGGTGGTTTACGTATATTCCCGAGGTGGTGGGTATCCAAAGTTCGGCCCTGCCGAACTTAACGTCTTTTTACATGTTTAAACCCCATATTGCAATTGGTTTTAAGGGGAGTTTACAGGATAAGGCTTCCCTCAAAAATATAGTCCCAAAATTGGTTATCAAATTCGTTTTCTAATCGCAAATACCTTTCATTTTAGCCACATATTGACATGGTCGAAAAAATGCCTAAAATACATGGTCCTACATTTAGATATTAAATTCGTATTCTACTCCCAAATAGCTTTATTTGAGCCCCATATGGCGATGGTCAGTAAAAAATTGCTGTTTGTAGGGTATTGTGGGAAAGGGGTAGAGCCCCAGAAAATTGGTCCCGAAAGTGGGTATCAATTCTTACTCTACCCTCCAATTCCTTTCATTTAAGCCCCACATTGACATGGTCGGTAAATATGCTTAAACCCCTTATTGAAAAGCCAACAAATATGTCCGGTTTGGGGTATGGGCTCTAAAACTATGAATATCGAGCTCCATTGTCTTGAAGACTCAAATTGTTTTGGTGAGGAAATACGTCCTACTTAGGGGTTGTTCTGGTGGTGGGACGTCCCCTAGACAATTGGTCCCGAATTTTTATGTCAGATTTATGGTCTACTCACAAATACCTTTCATTAGTGCTCCATTTTTCCATAGTCGACAAACATGACTGGCTTGGTGGTGTTTTGGGGGATGAGGCGGCCACTCAGTGACTTGACTTTGAATATATATATCAGATTCGTGTTCTACTCTAAAATACCTCTAATTTGAGTCTCATATTGCAATGGTCAGCAAATACTTCATATTTGGGTGGTATTATGGGTGTGGTGTGGCCCCATAGACACTTTTCGCGAACTTCCAAAGACCTTTCATTTGAGTCCCATATTGCTATGATCGTAAATTTGTCTTCTTTGGGGTATGTTCTCGGGGATGTGCGGCCCCCGAAACACATGGCCTCACAACTGGATATCAGATTCGTATTCTACACTCAAATACCTTTTATTTAAACCCCATTTGGCCATGGTGAGTAAATAAGACCTGTTTGGTGGTGTTTTGGGAAAGGGGTGAACCCCCAGAAACTTTATCCCAAATTTGGAAACCAGATACGTATTTTACTCGCAAATACCTTTCATTTGAGTCCCATATTGCCATGGTCGGTAAATATGTACGATTTAGGGGTGTTTTGGGGTGGTCCCCTAAACACTTGGCCCGACAATTCGATATCAGGTACGTTTTCTAATCTTAAATACCTTTCATTTGTGTCCCATATTGTCGTGATTAGTGTATATATATATATATATTTGGTAGGTTTTGGGCAACTACGCTAAGAATGGTTTAAATCGGTCCATGTTTTGATACAGCTTTTATATAAACCGATCTTAGGTCTTTACTTCTTAAGCCTCTAAAGGGGGCAATTCTCATCCGATTTGGCTGAAATTTTGTACAACGGCTTCTCTCATGACATTCAACATAGGTGTCTAATATGGTCTGAATCGATCAGTAGCTTGATACAGCTCCCATATAAACCTATCTCCCGATTTTGCTTCTTGAGCAACTCTTATCCGAATGAACTGAAATATTACACAATGACTTCTACAATGTTCAGCATTCATTTATGGTGCGAATCGGATTATAACTTGATATAGCTCCGATACCATAACAGTTCTTATTCAATATTCTATGTTTGTCTAAAAAGAGATACCGCGCATAGAACACGACAAATACGATTAATGGTGGAGGGTATATAAGATTCGGCCCGGCCGGACTTAGCACGCTTTTACTTGTTATATATAAGAAAATAGGGTCGGAAATGAACGTTGCGATGTTTTGCAAACGGAATGACAAAATGAATATATCCCAATCCTTTGGTGGTGAGTATAAATATATTTATCGTACTTCGTGAGCACTAATTGTCAAAATGGGTTTAGTTGAAAATCTCTCCTCAGATTGTTTAAGTTTTTTTCTCGTCTATGACCATTGAAAATTCAGAATCTCAAATAATTTTCTAGGTGTAAGACCTTTTTATTATACCCACCACCATAGTCATTCTGTTTGTATCACCTCGCAATATTGTTCAGCGACCAAAAAAATTTATATACTCTTGATCGTCTGGACATTTTGAGTCGATCTAGCCATGTCCGTCCGAAACCAGCGGTCATGGCATAAAATTAGCTGCTTCAAATTTTACACAGATACATCTTATTGATGATGGTCGTTAAGGATTGCAAATGGGCCATATCGGTTCAGATTTAAATATAGTTCCGACATAAACCTGTCTCCCGATTTGATTTCTTGAGCCCCTAGAAGCTGCAATTGTTATCCCATTGGGCTTTTGCATGTAGTGTTCTGTTACGACGTCCAATAACCGTGTCAGTTAAGGTTGAAATCGGCCCATAACCTGATATAGCTCCCATATAACTCGATCTCCTGATTTGAAATCTTGAGCGCCTACTGTCCATAATTTTCTTCCGATTTGGCTAAAATTTTGCATGTAGTGTTCTGATACGACTTCCTACAACTATGCTAAGTACGCTTGAAATCGTTCTGTAACTCCCATATAACCGAGCTCCCGACTTGACATCTTGAGCCCATGTAGTCTGTAATTTTCGTCCGATTTGGCTAAAACGTTGCCGAGTACGGTCTTAAATCAGATAATAGCTCCCGGCCTTTAACCAGATGTAACTCCGGTTCTTTAACCAGATTTAGCTCCCATATACACCACCACCGTAGCGCAGAGGCCGTGGCGAGACCATCAGAAACAAGTAAAAGCGTGCTAAGTTCGGCCGGGCCGAATCTTATATACCCTCCACCATGGATCGCATTTGTCGAGTTCTTTTCCCGGCATCTCTTCTTAGGCAAAAAATAAAGAATATAAGAAACGATTTGCTGTGCTATTAGAGCGATATCAAGATATGGTCCGGTTTGGACCACAATTAAATTATATGTTGGAGACCTGTGTAAAATGTCAGCCAATTCGAATAAGAATTACGCCCTTTGTGGGCTCAAGAAGTAAAATAGAGAGATCGATTTATATGGGAGCTGTATCGGGTTATAGACAGATTCAGACCATAATAAACACGTATGTTGAAAGTCATGAGAGGATCTGTCGTACAAAATTTCAGGCAAATCGGATAAGAATTGCGACCTCAAGAGGCTCAAGAAGTCAAGAAGTCAAGATCCCAGATCGGTTTATATGGGAGCCATATCAGGTTATGAACCGGCTTGTACTTTATTTGACATAGTTGTTGAAAGTAACAATAAAAAACGTCTTGCGAAATTTCAGCCAAATCGGATAGGAATTGCGCCCTCTAGAAGCTCAAGAAGTCAAGTCCCCAGATCTGTTTATATGACAGCTATATCAGGAAATGAACGGATTTGGACCATATTTGGCACAGTTGTTGGATATCATAATAAAATACTATGTGCCAAAATTCATTCAAATTGGATAAGAATTGCTCCCTCTAGAGGCTCAAGAAGTCAAGACCCAAGATCGGTTTATATGACAGCTATATAAGGTTATAGACCGATTTGAACCATACTCGGCACATTTATTGGATATCGCAACAAAACACGTCGTACAAAATTTCAGGCAAATCGGATAAGAATTGCGCACTCTGGAGGCTCAAGAAATCAAGACCCCAGATCGGTTTATATGGCAGCTATATCAGGTTATGGACCGATTTAAACCATACTTGGCACAGTTGTTGGATATCATGACAAAACACGTCGTGCAAAATTTCATTCCAATCGGATAAAAATTGCGCACTCTAGAGGCTCAAGAAGTCAAGACCCAAGATCGGTTTATATGGCAGCTATATCAAAACATGGAGCGATATGGCCCATTTACAATACCAACCGACCTACACTAATAAGAAGTATTTGTGCAAAATTTCAAGTGGCTAGCTTTACTCCTTCGGAAGTTAGCGTGTTTTCGACAGACAGATGGACGGATGGACGGACGGACGGACGGACATGGCTAGATCGACATAAAATTTCACGACGATCAAGAATATATATACGTTATGGGGTCTCAGACGAATAGTTCGAGTAGTTACAATCAGAATGATGAAATTAGCATACCCCCCATCTTATGGTGGAGGGTATAAAAATTGGCATTGGTGGTTTTCCCCTCCAAATGCTGGCAACATTTGTGAGGTACTACGCCATGTAAAACTTCTCTCCAAGGAGGTGTCGCGCTGCGGCACGCCATTCGGACTGGGCTATTAAAAGGAGGCCCCTTATTATTGAGCTTAAACTTGAATCTGACTGCACTCATTGATATATGAGAAGTTTGCCCCTGTTCCTTAGTGGAATGTTCATGGGCAAAACTGGGGCATTTTGCATTTGCATACACCGATCTCTCGATATCTTTGTTTTGTTCCTAGAAGCTTTCAATGTTGCTTGGTTGGGCAAAAATTTGGTACGTAGAGTAAAATTATATCTTTCAACTAATTTTATTTTGTGTCATTATTTTACGCTGGATCCATGGTGGTAGGTTTGAAAGATGCGGCCCGGCCGAAGTTAGCACATTTTAACTTGTTTAAAGTTGGTTCATGCACACCGTGATACATTTTTAAATTCAAATTGTAGTTCACATTCATATGCTTCTTTGAATTTTGACATTCAAATGCTTCGCTTGACCCTTTTCTTTTAAAAAATGAATACTGCAACTTCTCTTTACATTTATAAACCCCAATTTAAGCTTTCAATTACATTCCCTTTTCATTTAGTTATACCACATTCCTTCTAAAGGTAGGGTATTTTCTACAGAAAGTTACAAGAAATTCAACACCATTCCCTTAAGAATATTGGAAAAGCAAATCTTGGAGGCGTTACAGAAAATAAATTACATTTTGATGTTTGATAAAATTATACATTGGAACGAACAATCAAGATGAGACAAAAGCGTGGAAAAGGCCAATGAAAATGCCATAGCAAATACCCCAACAAGACCCAATCAAGCAATTTACTTTGTCTTTGTTTCTGGGGGACTTTGTGTGAGTGTGTAGGTATGTACTACTGTTAGTCATTGTAAATAATTTCATGTTTTAAGTAATTGATTACGTTTTAATTAATAATACCCTACAAAAACGCTACAAAATTCCCATACTAAGCAGAAACCCTTGGCAACTTCGGCTTTTCAAATGCCATCGATTCAAGGGGGTGTAAGAGTGGCAGCCTTAGCAAGCCACCAATAGGGATAAAAGCGCAATAAACTGTTGCCTGTTGGGGAAGGGGAGCGCATGTTTTTTTATTTGTTTTTGTTAATTCCCCAAACTTTGATGGCATTTAATGATATAAATCATTGTAGCAGAATTTCCAAGAGCTTTGCAGGATGGGTGAGTGTATGTTTAGGCTATAGGGCAAATGCTTTAAATCACAAAGAAGTCCTTTGAGTACAAACGAATCGAAGAAAGAAAAACGAAAATAGCAACAACAGCAGCACAAACTTAAAAGATTTACACCAAAATTAATTAAGCAAATAATTAAATATTATCTTAACTAAATCAACAATAAAAGAAAGTTAAATTTTTCGTGTTTTTGCGGTTTAAATGAAATGCTAGAAGGATTCAAAGATTACGTTCGGAAATAGACAAAAACGCCTAGAGAGACAAATTTAAACAAGTAAAAGCGTGCTAAGTTCGGCCGGGCCGAATCTTATATACCCTCCACCATGGATCGAGCATTTGTCGAGTTCTTTTCCCGGCATCTCTTCCTAGGCAAAAAAAGGATATAAGAAAAGATTTGCTCTGCTATTAGAGCGATATCAAGATATGGTCCGGTTTGGACCACAAATAAATAATATGTTGGAGACCTGTGTAAAATCTCAGCCAATTCGAATAAGAATTGCGCTCTTTGTGAGCTCGAAAAGTAAAATAGAGAGATCGATTTATATGGGAGCTGTATCGGGCTATGGACCGATTCAGACCATAATGAACACGTATGTTGATGGTCATGAAAGAATCCGTCGTACAAAATTTCAGGCAAATCGGATAATAATTGCGACCTCTAGAGGCTGAAGAAGTCAAGACCCAAGATCGGTTTATATGACAGCTATATAAGGTTATAGACCGATTTGAACCATACTCGGCACATTTATTGGATATCGCAACAAAACACGTCGTACAAAATTTCAGGCAAATCGGATAAGAATTGCGCACTCTGGAGGCTCAAGAAATCAAGACCCCAGATCGGTTTATATGGCAGCTATATCAGGTTATGGACCGATTTAAACCATACTTGGCACAGTTGTTGGATATCATGACAAAACACGTCGTGCAAAATTTCATTCCAATCGGATAAAAATTGCGCACTCTAGAGGCTCAAGAAGTCAAGACCCAAGATCGGTTTATATGGCAGCTATATCAAAACATGGAGCGATATGGCCCATTTACAATACCAACCGACCTACACTAATAAGAAGTATTTGTGCAAAATTTCAAGTGGCTAGCTTTACTCCTTCGGAAGTTAGCGTGTTTTCGACAGACAGATGGACGGATGGACGGACGGACGGACGGACATGGCTAGATCGACATAAAATTTCACGACGATCAAGAATATATATACGTTATGGGGTCTCAGACGAATAGTTCGAGTAGTTACAATCAGAATGATGAAATTAGCATACCCCCCATCTTATGGTGGAGGGTATAAAAATTGGCATTGGTGGTTTTCCCCTCCAAATGCTGGCAACATTTGTGAGGTACTACGCCATGTAAAACTTCTCTCCAAGGAGGTGTCGCGCTGCGCCACGCCGTTCGGACTGGGCTATTAAAAGGAGACCCCTTATCATTGAGCTTAAACTTGAATCTGACTGCACTCATTGATATATGAGAAGTTTGCCCCTGTTCCTTAGTGGAATGTTCATGGGCAAAACTGGGGCATTTTGCATTTGCATACACCGATCTCTCGATATCTTTGTTTTGTTCCTAGAAGCTTTCAATGTTGCTTGGTTGGGCAAAAATTTGGTACGTAGAGTAAAATTATATCTTTCAACTAATTTTATTTTGTGTCATTATTTTACGCTGGATCCATGGTGGTAGGTTTGAAAGATGCGGCCCGGCCGAAGTTAGCACATTTTAACTTGTTTAAAGTTGGTTCATGCACACCGTGATACATTTTTAAATTCAAATTGTAGTTCACATTCATATGCTTCTTTGAATTTTGACATTCAAATGCTTCGCTTGACCCTTTTCTTTTAAAAAATGAATACTGCAACTTCTCTTTACATTTATAAACCCCAATTTAAGCTTTCAATTACATTCCCTTTTCATTTAGTTATACCACATTCCTTCTAAAGGTAGGGTATTTTCTACAGAAAGTTACAAGAAATTCAACACCATTCCCTTAAGAATATTGGAAAAGCAAATCTTGGAGGCGTTACAGAAAATAAATTACATTTTGATGTTTGATAAAATTATACATTGGAACGAACAATCAAGATGAGACAAAAGCGTGGAAAAGGCCAATGAAAATGCCATAGCAAATACCCCAACAAGACCCAATCAAGCAATTTACTTTGTCTTTGTTTCTGGGGGACTTTGTGTGAGTGTGTAGGTATGTACTACTGTTAGTCATTGTAAATAATTTCATGTTTTAAGTAATTGATTACGTTTTAATTAATAATACCCTACAAAAACGCTACAAAATTCCCATACTAAGCAGAAACCCTTGGCAACTTCGGCTTTTCAAATGCCATCGATTCAAGGGGGTGTAAGAGTGGCAGCCTTAGCAAGCCACCAATAGGGATAAAAGCGCAATAAACTGTTGCCTGTTGGGGAAGGGGAGCGCATGTTTTTTTATTTGTTTTTGTTAATTCCCCAAACTTTGATGGCATTTAATGATATAAATCATTGTAGCAGAATTTCCAAGAGCTTTGCAGGATGGGTGAGTGTATGTTTAGGCTATAGGGCAAATGCTTTAAATCACAAAGAAGTCCTTTGAGTACAAACGAATCGATGAAAGAAAAACGAAAATAGCAACAACAGCAGCACAAACTTAAAAGATTTACACCAAAATTAATTAAGCAAATAATTAAATATTATCTTAACTAAATCAACAATAAAAGAAAGTTTAATTTTTCGTGTTTTTGCGGTTTAAATGAAATGCTAAAAGGATTCAAAGATTACGTTCGGGAATAGACAAAAACGCCTAGGGAGACAAATTTAAAAGATCTAATTGGGAGAAGGCTAATAATAATGCAACATACACACAGTACCATTTTTATACCCACCGCCATTGGATGGGGGTATACTAAACTAGTCATTCCGTTTGCAACACCTCTAAATATTGATACGGGATGACTACCCAGGGTGGAACTTTGAGCTCCGACTTGTGTGGTGCCCATCGTTGTCACGGGAAGCTTAGCTGAAAGCTACCGGGCACGTCCACAGGTTGCGGATGGTGGAAAGCTCCGTAGCTGCAAATGCGGCCGCGGGCAGTCAGCGATTTTCGAGAGGAGAGTCTCAGTGAGAAGTCAGGTAATGATTCGAATATAGATTCGGAACATTACCTTGTTGCAGCAAAGGTTTGCACCCGTTTGGACATGGCGAGGAAAGAACGATCTGACACTGCACGGAAGCTGGACATTGAAAAACTGCAAACACACCAAATGGCAGCGGCATACTCCACTCGACTGACCCAACTGCTTCATGAAAGCACTCCTTGTTCCGATGATATAATGGCGCAGGGACAAACTATTGCCCACACAATGGAAAATGCCGCGAAATCCGTACTTGGATACCGAAAGCCTCCTCCAAGAAACCCGTGGTACGACCAAGAGTGTCGAGATGCTACTGAAGCCAAGAATGCGGCATATAGAGCAACCCTGCAATCAGTAGCAACGCCCCAGATGAAGGAGAGGTATCGGGAGAAAAGGAGAGAGGAGAAACGTCTATTCCGCAGTAACCCGACTAAAGAACAACAAGGCAGCAGGAGCCGACGGGTTACCCGCTGAACTATTTAAGACCGGAGGCGACACGCTGATAAGGCGTATGCATCAGCTTATCTGCGCAATCTGGCTAGAAGATAGCTAAAAAATCATCCTTTACCACAGTACGTACGGATTTTCTTTGGAATCAGTTAAGTTTTAAATAGCGCTCCCATGTATAGTTTTATTCGATTTTGACTAATTCTGCAATAATTTGGAGATTTATTAACCGCAATTTATCTTGTATGATGCTCCGATCTGCCGATTTGATTTCTTGATCCCCTGGAAGCCGCAATTTTTGTCCGGTTTGGCTGTAGTTTTGCATGTAGTGTTCTGTTATGACTTTCAACAACTGTGCCAATTACGGTTCAAATCAGTCTATAGCCTGATATAGCTCAAATATAAACCGAACTCCCGATTTGACCTCTGGAAGCCCCAATTTTTATTTTATTTGGCTAAAATTTTGCATGCTGTGTTCTGTTACGACTTTCAATATGGTTTAAATAGGTCTATAACCTGATATAGATTCCATATAAACCGATCTCCCGATTTGACTTCTTGAGCCCTTAAAAGCCGCAATTTTTGTCCGATTATGCTAACATTTTGCATGTGGTGTTTTGTTGCGACCTGCAACTGCGCCAATTAGCATATCTTTACTTGTTGAAGGATAAGGATACCATTGTAAAGTCGTGCAATTAGATCTTAATTCAAAAGCATAGGTTTTCTTTGATCAATTGAAGATTCCGTAATTTTCCCAACCAATTCCGTTTTCAAAAGTACCTACGATTTTCTAAATGTTTAGTATTTGCGCTTTAATTTAGTTTTTTTCTCCCCTTGATAAAATTTACACATGTTTTGTGCCAAAAGGGAATGGCATAAAGACGTTTTTTCGTTTCGTTATTTGATTGCCAAAAGACAAGTACGTAAAGCTTGTTGGTAAAGTGGTTAAAGTGGTTTTGAGACATATAATAAAGCTCCGCTACTGGACCACAGTCACATTGAAAATTTACAAGGATGCTAATACTTGCAGTAGCCATCATCAGCAGAGAAAGAAGCAACATATATACACGAACCAACACTTACACCCACATGTATTGAAGGAGATGCAGAGTAAAGCGACTTTTGAAAAAAGGGAACTGAATCTTGCCTTCCGTTTTATTATTATTTTTTTCATGTAGGGGTTTCTTTCCTTTGATATTGTTGTCGGTGTAAGTGCAAGTGCTGGTGCTAAAGGAAACAACAAATATAGTGTTGGGTGTTTTTTTTTTCCTGCTGTAGCCAAAAAAGAAACGGAAGTCATAAATCATATATGCCAAACATCTACATACACTTACAAGTTGGGCTAATGGGAAACGAGGGAGGGTTGAAACAAGTAAGAACGTGTTAAGTTCGGCCGTGCCGTGACCACCACCAAGGATATAATAATCATCCTATTTTATTATAACTCCACTACTATATTCATAGTTATATCTAAATAGGGGCTGGTCTCGATCATATTTTATTTAGATCCCGAGAATTCATAAACAAGTAACAGTTTCAGCGAAATCAGCCAAGAAATCCGTTTTTAATGGGATTAAGACCCAAAATTAGAAGATCGGTCTATATGACAGCTATATCTAAATATACTCCGATCTGAAGCACATTCATGTCGGATGTTGGGAGACCTAAAACTAGTCACTGTTTCAAATTTCAGCGAAAGCGAACTAAAAACAAGTAAAAAGGCGTTAAGTTCGGCCGGGCCGAACTTTGGATACCCACCACCTCGGGAATATATGTAAACCACCTTTCATCAAAATTTGGTGGAAATTTCATACCTTATGTCCCATATCAGTTATATCAAAATATGTTCCGATTTGGACCAAATACTAAAAGTACACTAACTATATCTAAAAATAAACCGATCTGAACCATATACGAGACGGATGTCGAAAAGCCTAACATAAGTCACTGTGTCAAATTTCAGTGAAATCGGATTATAAATGCGCCTTTTATGGGGCCAAGACCTTAAATCGCGATATCGGTCTATATGGCAGCTATATTCAAATCTCGACCGATCTGGGCCAAATTGTAGAAGGACTTCGAAGAGCCTAACCAAACTCACTGTCTCAAATTTCAGCGACATCGGACAATAAATGCGTCTTTTATGGCCCCAAAAACTAAAACGTAGATATCGGTCAATATGGCAACTATATCCAAATTTGAACCGATCTGTGCGATATTGCAAAAGTATGTCAAGGGGTTTAACTTAACTCACTGTCCCAAATTTTGGCGACATCGGATAATAAATAAGCATTTTATGGGCCCAAAACCATAAATCAAGAAATCGGTCTATATGGCAGCTATATCCAAATCTGAACCGATCTGGGCCAAATTGAAGAAAGATGTCGAAAGGAATAACACAATTCACTGTCCCAAATTTCAGCAAGATCGGATAATAATTGTGGCTTTTATGGGACTTAGACCCTAAATCGGATGATCGGTCTATATGACAGCTATATCCAAATCTGAACCGATCTCAGCCAAATTCACGGAGGATGTCGAAGGGTCTAACACAACTCACCGTACAAAATTTCAGCAAAATCGGATGTTAAATGTGGCTTTTATGGGCCTAAGACCCTAAATTGGCATATCGGTCTATATGGCAGCTATATCCAAATCTGAACCGATCTAAACCAAATTCACGGAGGATGTCGAAGGGCCTAACGCAACTCACTGTCCTAAATTTCAGTGAAATCGGATAATAAATGTGGCTTTTATGGGACTTAGACCCAAATCGGATGATCGGTCTATATGGCAGCTATATCCAAATCTGAACCGATCTGAGCCAAATTGGTGGAGGATGTCGAAGGGTCTAACACAACTCACTGTCCCAAATTTCAGCAAAATCGGATAATAAATGTGGCTTTTATGGGCCTAAGACCCTAAATCGTCCGATCGGTCTATATGGGGGCTATATCAAGATATAGTCCGATATAGCCCATCTTCGAACTTAACCTGCTTATGGACAAAAAAAGAATCTGTGCAAAGTTTCAGCTCAATATCTCTATTTTTAAAGGCTGTAGCGTGATTTCAACAGACAGACGGACAGACGGACGGACATGTCTAGATCGTCTTAGATTTTTACGCTGATCAAGAATATATATACTTTATAGGGTCGGAAATGGATATTTCGATGTGTTGCAAACGGAATGACAAAATGAATATACCCCCATCCTTCGGTGGTGGGTATAATAAGGTCTTAATGGGCTTCAGACCTTTTATGGGCAGATCGGTCTATATAGGAGGTATTTCTAAATATAGTCCGATCTGAACCATATTTAGGTCGGATGTCGGGAAGCTTAAAATAACTCATATTTTATTAAATATCAGCGAAATCGGATAAAAAATAAAGCTTTTATGGGCAGATATATCTAAATATAGTCCGATCTAGCCCATATTTGGGTCGATTATTGTGAGGCCTAAATCTATTCATTGCTTCCAGACCCTTTATCGGCAGATCGGTCTATATGCAAGCTATATCTAAATGTACTTCGAACTGAACTCCATTAGGGTCTGATGTTGGGAGGCCTTAAACTAGTCACTGTTTCAAATTTCAGCGAAAGCGGATAAAAAATGAAGCTTTAATGGGCTTCAGACCCTTTATCGGCAGAACGGTCTATATGGCAACTATATCCAAATATAGTCCGATCTGATCCATATTTAGTTCGAATGTTGGGAGGCCTAAAACAACTCACTGTTTTAAA
Organism: Stomoxys calcitrans; assembly: GCF_963082655.1. Lineage (NCBI taxonomy): Eukaryota > Metazoa > Arthropoda > Insecta > Diptera > Muscidae > Stomoxys > Stomoxys calcitrans. Next base: position 18,319,742 of record NC_081552.1, on the reverse strand, counting down.
TTTCGGATAAAACATAGAGCATTTATTGGCTTTAGACCCTTTATCCTCAGATCAATCTATATAAGGCCGGCGTGCATCGACCAATCAGCGTGCATCGACCAATCAGCGTGCATCGAAAAGACGTATCTGTGACAAATTTCAGCGCAATATCTCAATTTTTTAAGGCTGTAGAGTGATAACGACAGACGGACGGCCAGACGTACAGACACACGGACCTCGTTAAATCGTCTTAGAATTTTACGACGATCCGAAATAAATATATACACTTTGTAGGGTCGAAAATGTATATTTCGATGTGTTGCAAACGGAATGACTAAATGAATATACCCCCTGTCCTATGGTGGTGGGTATAAAAATAAAACACCCCACGCAAAATTTTGTAAAGTTCGCACAAAAATTGTGGTTTATCCAACCTAATGAGGCCATATCGAATGAAAGATGTATATGGGAGCTATATCTAAATCTGGACCAATTTTAATTAAATATTGGACACATATTTGGACTTAGTAGAGACCGGATCAATATTGGGGTTTCTACACGCCGTATCGGATCAAAGATATATATGGGAGCTTTTTCTAAATCTAGAGGGACTTTGACTAAATTTTGCACACATACTGTGACGTCAAATAAAACACCTCACGCCAAATTTTATCAAGATATGACAAAAATTGTGGTTACTAAAGCCTTAAAAGTCCATTTCGGATGAATGGCATATATGGAAGATATGTCACATCTGAACCTATTTTTAGGAAATTTGACACACATGTTGTTGGTCAAATGTCAAATGAAACAGCAGACGCAAAGTATATTGAGCATCGGACACAAATTGTAGTTTCTATAGCCACTTAAGGCTATATCGGGTTAATGATATATAAGGAAGCTATAACAAAATCTGAACCGATTTCGCATACATATCTGACCGTCAAATGAAACACAACAAGATTAAGTATTTAAAGATCGGACCAAAATTGTGACTGCTACAACCTCAAAAGACCAAATCGGGTGAATAATATATATGGGAGCTATATATAAATCTGAATCGATTTTGATGAAATTTTGCACACTTATCTGGACGCTAAATTGTCAATATAGGTCCAAATTGTTGGCTATTACAGTCTTAAAAGGCCATATCCGATGAAAGGGCCAAAAAAGTGACTTGTGCCAATTTTCATAACAACCGGACAAAAAATGCGACATCTACCTTGATCACAAGAACACATGGAAAGACAGACAGACGTACTTACTGACATAGCTAAATCGAATCAGGAAGGGATTCTAATCCGATCAATGGGTCTAGCCCTTCTCCTTATAATGCCATGTATTGTACTACAGTGTTGGTTTAGGGTATATAAATGAAAATTTCCTGTAAAGACATTTCCCCACGACCTCCTTAACATACTACCCTCTCATTGGCCATGCACCAAGTCAACGCCATAAATTGTACAGCGACACAAAAGAAGGTCGATGCACAATAAAAAATACAACTAAAATCATATAAAATTAAAAACTAGAAAAAAAAACCCAGATTCGCTCTGGTGACTACCACACCATATACAACCCTCGCATTATATCGTTTTAGAACTATCTGAACAGGATGAAATGAAACCAAGAGAAAAGCTACTTAAGTTTGCAACGAAAAAGTAGTGTTGACCACAGGTGTTGGGTTTGATGGTTATTTTGGTTAAAAGTAGAGGTTTAATGCTATCATTCCAAGGTTTTATTTGTTTCTTTCGCTTTGTCAGCAAAGGTAAAAAAAGCTAAGCAGGGGAATAAAACTCACCCATGAACGTATATATTCCGACAAACACATATACAGAATCAAAATACGGCCATCATGTTGACTAAGGGAAGCTCATACGCTTTTAGAGGATGGGAAAAAACCAAAACTCTTAGTAATGAAGCTCTGTGGTGCTCTGTTTGTTTTTTTTTAGATTTTTGTCGCTACAACCGGAAGCTTTTTAAAATTTTATAGAATTTCTAGTTACTCCTCCCCCAAGGTTTGTTATTTACATAAGGTATACGAAGGATATGTTTATTTGTCCTTCCTTTTTTTAGTTGGTTTTTATTTGCCTAAGTTTTGTCCAACTAAAGCTATATGGCTAAGCCTCTAGTTCGACATGGGCTTTAGGTCTGGACCACGGAAACCATATTCTGCACACATAGTTTGTGTGTGGGTAGTAACTGCATGAGTGCATTAGCTGCTTTATTTGTTTTGTGTAGATATATTTTAATAGGATGGAGAAAATTTGCCAAGCCTTTGAAAGCCACAAAAGAGTGAACTAATATGGTAAATAATGAAAAACTAAATAATTTTAAAAACTCATAGTTTAAACATCCCTCTGTCTGTTTGTCGGAAAATATGTCCGTATGTATGTCTGTCTATCTGTTCGTATGTCTGACTGTTTGTCTGTCTGTTCGTGTGTCCCTCCATCCGTCTGTCTGTCCTACTGTATGTCTGTCCATCTGTCATCCCTTCCCTAGAAATCCGTCCGTAGTAATAACAAGTAAAAGCGTGCATAGTTCGCCCGGGCCGAAACTTATATACCCTCCACCATGGATCGCATTTGTCGAGTTTTTTTCCCGGCATCTCTTCTTAGGCAAAAAAGGATATAAGAAAAGATTTGATCTGCTATTAGAGCGATATCAAGGTATGGTCCGGTTTGGACCACAATTAAATTATATGTTGGAGACCTGTGTAAAATGTAAGCCAATTCGAATAAGAATTGCGCCCTTTGTGGGCTCACGAAGTAAAATAGAGAGATCGATTTATATGGGAGCTGTATCGGGCTATAGACCGATTCAGACCATAATAAACACGTATGTTAATGGTCATGAGAGAATCCGTCGTACAAAATTTCAAGCAAATCGGATAATAATTGGGACCTCTAGAGGCTCAAGAAGTCAAGATCCCAGATCGGTTTATATGGCCTCTATATCAGGTAATGAACCGATTTGAACCTTATTTGACATAGTCGTTGAAAGTAAGAAAAAAATACGTCTTGCAAAATTTCAGTCAAACCCTATAGGAATTGCGCCCTCTAGAAGCTCAAGAAGTCAAGTCCCAAGATCTCTTTATATGACAGCTATATCAGATTATGAACCGATTTGAACCATACTTGGCACAGTTGTTGGGTATGATAACGAAACACGTCGTGCAAAATTTCATTCCAATCGGATAAGAATTGCGCACTCTAGAGGCTCAAGAAGTCAAGACCCAAGATCGGTTTATATGGCAGCTATATCAAAACATGGACCGATATAGCCCATTTACAAAACCAACCGACCTACACTAATAAGAAGTATTTGTGCTAAATTTCAAGCGGCTAGCTTTACTCGGAAGTTAGATTGCTTTCGACAGACAGACGGACGGACGGACGGACATGGCTAGATCGACTTAAAATGACATGACGGTCATGAATATATATACTTTATGGGGTCTCAGACGAATATTGCGAGTAGTTACAGACAGAATGACGAAATTAGTATACCCCCATCCTATGGTGGAGGGTATAAAAATAAACGAAAACAAATAATAACACATTAAGTTCGGCCGAGCCGAACTTTTGACACCCATTTTCACACAATTTTCAGCGAAATTGGGTAATAAACGCAGCTTTTATGGACTTAAGACCCTATATATAAATATAACCGATCTGGACCATATTCGGAACAAATATCGGTAGTTAAGAGAACTCACTGTTCCAAATTTCAGCAAAATCGGGTAATAAATTCGGCTGTTATAGCTCTAAGACCCAAAATCGGCAGATAGGTTTATACGGCTATATGACAACTTTTTACAAATATGTTTCGATCTGGTCTATATTTAGGTCGCTGGGTACTTGGTACTTCGTTTTCTGGTCTCCAAGTTGTGCCCATCGGACCACTTTCGGATATGGGTAGCGTTTTTTTGGGTAAGGGGGAGGGTCCGTCTCCACCCGATATCTAAAAATTATATAGCCTATGTTTCCTTTCAAACAAACATAGTACACAATCTGTGAAAATTTTAAGAAAGTCGGTTCAGCCAAGTATCATATAGTCATAATGTGTCTAATGGCGTTTTTGAGGGATGGCGTGACCCCCTATACCACAATCTGTTTTTGTATGCCAGATTCGAAATTTACTCCCGAATACCTTTCCTTTGAGCCTCATATGGAAATGAAGGTCTAATATGTCTGTATGGGGGAGTCTTGGGGTTGGGCGTCCCGACTGGTACTTAGACTCGAATTTTAATACCTTATTCGTATTCTACTCTCCAATACATTTAACCATGAATGGTCTTACGAACGAACAACGTGCAAATTAATGAATTCTATTATCAAAATGGATTTAGTTCGTGCGATTTAATGCCTTTAGACTTTGGAAGACTACATTGAAGCATTTATTTAGGAGTTACCAGCCGAAATGTTGGAAAGAGTATGTCAAAATTGGACTAAGCTGATGGACCATTTGCGGCGTAGTCACAGTCACCATTTTCATGATATAATCTTAAAACATAAAATTATATGGACCATACTAGCGATTCAAATAATGATTTCCTGCATTTTTATACCCTCCACCATAAGATGGGGGGTATACTAATTTCGTCATTCTGTTTGTAACTACTCGAAATATTCGTCTGAGACCCCATAAAGTATATATATTCTTGATCGTCGCGACATTTTATGTCGATCTAGCCATGTCCGTCTGTCCGTCCGTCCGTCCGTCCGTCCGTCTGTCGAAAGCACGCTAACTTCCGAAGGAGTAAAGCTAGCCGGTTGAAATTTTGCACAAATACTTTTTATTAGTGTAGGTCAGTTGGTATTGAAAATGGGCCATATCGGTCCATGTTTTGATATAGCTGCCATATAAACCGATCTGGGGTCTTGACTTCTTGAGCTTCTAGAGTGCGCAATTCTTATCCGATCGGAATGAAATTTCGCACGACGTGTTTTGTTATGATATCCAAAAAATGTGCGAAGTATGGTTCAAATCGGCCCATAACCTGATATAGCTGCCATATAAACCGATCTTGGGTCTTGACTTCTTGAGCCTTTAGAGTGCGCAATTCTTATCCGATTGAACTGAAATTTTGCACGACGTGTTTTGTTATGATATTCAACAACTGTGCCAAGTATGGTTCAAATCGTTCCATAACCTGATATAGCTGCCATATAAACCGATCTTGGGTCTTGACTTCTTGAGCCTCTAGAGTGCGCAATTCTTATCCGATTGAAATGAAATTTTGCACGTCGTGTTTTGTTATTATATTAAACAACTGCGGCAAGTATGGTTCAAATCGGTTCATAACCTGATATAGCTGCCATATAAACCGATCTTGGGTCTTGACTTCTTGAGCCTCTAGAGTGCGCAATTCTTATCCGATTTGAATGAAATTTTGCACGACGTGTTTTGTTATGATATCCAACAACTGTGACACGTATGGTTCAAATCAGTTCATAACCTGATATAGACGACATATAAACCGATCTGGGATCTTGACTTCTTGAGCCTCTAGAGGTCGCAATTATTATCCGATTTGCCTGAAATTATGTACTACGGATCCTCTCATGACCATCAACATACGTATTTATTATGATCTGAATCGGTCTATAGCCCGATACAGCTCCCATATAAAACGATCTCTCTATTTTACTTCTTGAGCCCCCAAAGGGCGCAATTCTTATTCGAATTGGCTGACATTTTTCACAGGTCTCCAACATGTAATAATATAATAATAGCAGAGCAAATCTTTTCTTATATCCTTTTTTGCCTAAGAAGAGATGCCGGGAGAAGAACTCGGCAAATTCGATCCATGGTGGAGGGTATGTAAGATTCGGTCCGGCCGAACTTAGCACGCTTTTAGTTGTTTTCTACTTGTCAGTCTAGTGCACTGTTAAACCTTTTTAGCCGCTTTTCTGTTTGGCAATATTTTCGTTCGTCTGTACGTTTATCTTTCCGTCTTTCGATTGGTCCGCCCGTCAGCTGCAATGACACCCTTAATCTGTAAAAAAAATCGGACAAAAAATCCAAAATATTCAATTTCAAAGTAATTCAATCCTTTGATCAGGACTACAACCACAACATAATCTAGTCAGTACAAAAATAATGAACTCCATTACAATGTCAGAAAAAATCTATCTGCTATAGGCATACGTTTGTTACACAGGCGTAATATAATTTTCATAGACAATATGGGCAAAACAGGAGCACAAACAAAAAAATGCAAAGCTTCATATCGAGATATTATGAGGTCCTAAATGCAAAAAAACAATGACCATGGGTCTTATCTGCATTCAACTGCATATATGAATACATTTGAGAACATAATTAAATGTAAGAGCCTCTGGTGTAGTGAAAGCTTGAACATGTGCATGTTTAGGAGCACAACAAAGAGCAAGCCAAAATCCACAAAAAGCTAATTGATATACAAAATACTGATAATTTTAATTACCATTTCAACAAAGGCAGAGCATTTGAAAAGAACAAAATAATAATGGAATAAAGTGGAGTCCATTTTACAAGGCATAGAAAACCACAACCAAGCAGCTATGAAGAATAGATAAACTACAACAAGTAAAAGTGTGCTAAGTTCGGCCGGGCCGAATCTTTAGAACCCACCACCATGGCTTCTGCTAAAAGTTTATACAAAATAAATGTATATGAAGGGCAAAGTTATATTGTAACACCAAAAATTGCGGATAGTAAGGGCTCAAGAAGTCAAATTGGGAGAACGGTTTATATGGGAGCTATATCAGGTTAGACATCGATTTGAGCCGTACTTAGCACAGATGGAAATCATAAGAGAACACTATGTGCAAAATTTAAGCCAAATCGGGCTTCCAGGGACTCAAGAAGTCAAATCTGGAGATCGATTTATTTCGGAGCCAGGGACGTAGCCAGGATTTTATTTTGGGGGTGCCCCACCCCACATTTTTTCAAAATCGAAAATTGCCATATAGACCGATCTTGGGTCTTGACTTCTTGAGCCTCTATAGGGCGCAATTCTCGTCCGATTTGATTGAAATTTTGCGCGCAGTGTTTTGATATCACTTCCAACAACTTTGATAAGTATGGTTAAAATCGCTTCATAGCCTGGTAGGCGAGCCTCCCAAATCGGACAAAAAATTTGGCTTCCATGGGCTCGAGAAGTCGAACCGGAGATCGGCTGTACGGAAGCTATATCAGAATAAAGACTGATTTTGACCGAACTATATACAAAATTTCAGCCAAATGAGATGAAAATTGCGACTTCCAGGGGTTAAAATTTTAATCGGGAGATCGATTTATACGCGATCTATATCACGTTCTTTACCGATTTAGACCGTACTTGACACAGTTATTGAAAGTCATAACAGAACACCGCATGCAAAACTTCAGCCAAATCTGACAAAAATTGCGGCTTCCATGGGCTCAAGAATTTAAATCGGGAGATCGGTTTATATGGGAGCTAAATCCAAATCTGATCCAATGTGGTCCATTCTCAATCCCCAATGATCTACATCAATATAAAGTATCTGTGCAAAATATCAAGCGGTTAGCTTTACGCGTTCGACCGCTATCGTGATTTCGACAGACGGACATGGCTAGATCGAAACAGAATCTCGAGACGATCCAGAATATATATACTTTATGGGGTCGCTGATCTTTATTTCGAGGTGTTACAACGGAATGACTTGATTAGTGTACCACCAACCTATGGTTGTAGGTATAAAACTAAGTAAAAACACATTAAATTCTGCCGTGCCGAACTTTGGATACACATCAAAATGGATATATTTCTTATTTTACTTAGCAATAACCATCTACTATATCCATAGTTATATATCAAAATATGGAAAGATCTGTACCACATTTGGTGCAAATGCAGCGGTCCCAGACCAGCCTATATGGCGGCTGTTTCTACATATTGTCCGATCAGAGCATATTCAGTATAGATATTTAAGAGCAAACTCATTGTTTCATATTTCAACGAAATCGGTTTTTTTCTGACTTGAGAGCCTATATCGCAAAGTGAGATAAAATCGTAAAAAAAAAAATTTAATCAATAAGGAAAGGCAAAAGTCGGGCGGAGCCGACTATATAATACCTAAAACACCGATTAATACTTTTAATATATATCGCACTTATATCCAAATCTAGACAGACTTTTATTTTTTTGAAATATCGAATAGAACATTCTACGATTTTCTTACGTTGGTACGTAAAAGCCGAAACGCATAAAAGATATATATGGGAGTTTTATCTAAATATGATTCGATTTTGATGAAATTTTGTACATGCATTGGGATGTCAATTAAAACATCTCATGAAAAATTTTGTAGAGATCGGACCAAAATTGTAGCTACTACAGCTTCAAAAGGGCATATCGGACGAAAGATATATATGGGAGCTACATATAAGTCTGATCCGATTCTGATGAAATTTGGCACACATATTGGGACGTCACAAAAAGCACTTTGTACGAAATTTGGTAAATATAGGACCAAAATTGTGCCTTCTACAGCCTTAATAGGTCAAATCGGATGAAAGTTATATATGGGAGCTATGTCTAAATCTGAACCGATTTAGTTGAAATTTTACACACGTATTAGGACATCGCACGAAACATCTCGTGCTAAATTTGGTAAAGATCGGTCCAAAATTGTGGCTTCTACAGCTTTAAAAGTGCATATCGGATGAAAGATATATATATATGTTGGAGCTATATCTAAATCTGAAGCGATTTCAACAAATTTTGTAAAGATCGAACCAAAATTGTGGCTTATACAACTTTAAAAGGGCACATCGGATGGAAGATATATATGGGAACTATATTTAAATTTGGACCGATTTTTTTTTTGAAAATCAACAGCGTTCGTCCTTGGACCAAAAAAGAGCCTTATGCAACATTTTCTGAAAATCGGACATCAAATGCGACCTGTACCTTGATTACAAGAATACATGGGCTGACAGACAAACGGACATAGCTGAATCGAATCAGGAAGTGATTCTAAGCCGATCCGTATACTTGTCAATGGGTCTAGTTCTTCTCCTTCTTAGCGTTGCAAACAAATTCACAAATCTATAATATCCTGTACCACAGTGCTGGTGTAGGGTATAGACATGCCAAGTGTAGGGTATAGACATGCCAAGATAAGTACAAATAATTGATTTCCGTAGTTGCTTAAAAAGTCAGATCAGGAAATCGTTTTCTACGTGGGCTATGTGAGGTCATGGACTTATTCTGACCATACTTGACACGAATGTTGGAGGTCATAGTTGAAGCCAATGTGCAAAATTTCTAACATATTGGATAAGAACTGCCAATTCTAGGAGCCCAAAAGGTACATCCAGGAAATTGGTTTATATGTGGCCTACATTAGAGTATGGACCGATTCAAACCCTTTATGGCACGAATATTGAATGCCCAAGTAAAAAGCATTGTGCGAAATTTCATGGAATTCGGGTAAGAAATGCAACCTCGAGGGGCTAAATAAGTCATATAAATGGATCGGTTTATATGGGAGCTTTATTGTCCGATATAGTCCATTAGCTATCAGCAAAGGCCTACATGAATAAGCAGTATGTCTGCAAACTTGATGAAGCTAAGCTTCACTCCTTGGTCCATTATCGAGATTTCTTCAGACGGACATATAGACAGGGCCTTAAAGTTGGTTACCGCGGCATTTAAAAAAATTGTTTGGTCTGTCGAATCTTTATTAGTAGGCTGATTTTCAGGCCACCGTAGTGCAGAGGTTAGCATGTCCGAAAAACCTGGGTTCGAATCCTGACGAGACCATCAGAACGAATTTTCAGCGGTGGTTTTCCCCTTCGTAATGCTGGCAACATTTGTGAGGTACTATGCCAAATAAAACTTCTCTCCAAAGAGGTGTCGCACTGCGGCACGCCGTGATTGTGAAAATATGAAAACTTGTATATTATATCTTATCTTTTAGTCATAGGTGCAGATGACGCACAACTTTTTTTATACCCTCCACCATAGGATGGGGGGTATACTAATTTCGTCATTCTGTTTGTAACTACTCGAAATATTCGTCTGATAATATTCGACCCCATAAAGTATATATATTTTTGATCGTCGTGACATTTTATGTCGATCTAGCCATGTCCGTCCGTCTGTCCGTCCCTCCGTCTGTCTGTCTGTCGAAAGCACGCTAACTTCCAAAGGAGTAAAGGTAGCCGCTTGAAATTTTGCACAAATACTTCTTATTAGTATAGGTCGGTTGGTATTGTAAATGGGCCATATCGGTCCATGTTTTGATATAGCTGACATATAAACCGATCTTGGGTCTTGATTTTTGAGCCTCTAGAATGCCAAATTCTTATCCGATTGGAATGAAATTTTGCACAACGTGTTTTGTTATGATATCCAACAACAGTGTCAAGTATGGTTCAAATCGGTCCATATCCTGATATAGCTGTCATATAAACCGATCTTGAGTCTTGACTTCTTGAGCCTCTAGAGTGCGCAATTCTTATTCGATTGGAATGAAATTTTGCACGACGTGTTTTGTCATGATATCCAACAACTGTGCCAAGTATGGTTCACAACGGTCCATAACCTGATATAGCTGCCATATAAACTGAACTTGGGTCTTCACTTCTTGAGCCTCTAGAGGGCGCAATTCTTATCCGATTTGAATGAATTTTGGCACGACGTGTTTTGTTATAATATCCAGCAACTGTGTCAAGTATGGTTCACATCGGTTCATAACCTGATATAGCTGTCATATAAACCGATCTTGGGTCTTGACTTCTTGAGCTTCTAGAGGGCGCAATTCTTATCCGATTTGAATGAATTTTGGCACGACGTGTTTTGTTATAATATCCAGCAACTGTGCCAAGTATGGTTCACATCGGTCCATAACCTGATATAGCTGTCATATAAACCGATCTTGGGTCTTGACTTCTTGATATTCTAGAGGGCGCAATTCTTATCCGATTTGAATGAATTTTGGCACGACGTCCATAACCTGATATAGCTGTCATATAAACCGATCTTGGGTCTTGACTTCTTGAGCTTCTAGAGGGCGCAATTCTTATCCGATTTGAATGAATTTTGGCACGACGTGTTTTGTTATGATATCCAACAATTGTGCCAAGTATGGTTCAAATCGGTTCATAACCTGATATAGCTGTCATATAAATCGATCTGGGATCTTGATTTCTTGAGCCTCTGGAGTTCGCAATTATTATCCGATTTGCCTGAAATTTTGTACGACGTATCTTCTCATGACCATCAAGATACGTATTTATTATGGTCTGAATCGGTGTATAGCCCGATACAGCTCCCATATAAATCGATCTCTCTATTTTACTTCTTGAGCCCCCAAAGGGCGCAATTCTTATTCGCATTGGCTGACATTTTACACAGGTCTCCAACATATAATTAAATTGTGGTCCAAGCCGGACCATATCTTGATATCGCTCTAATAGCAGAGAAAATCTTTTCTTATATCATGTTTTGCCTAATAAGAGATGCCGGGAAAAGAACTCGACAAATGCGATCTATGGTGGAGGGTATATAAGATTAGGCCCGGACGAACTTAGCACGCTTTTACTTGTTATTATTCGTTATGTTTGCTGTCATTTGACTTCTTGAGGCTCTAGAGTGCGCGACTATTATCCGATTAGGCTGAAATTTTGCATGAAGTGGTTTGTTTTGACTTCAAAAATCTATGCCAAGTATGGTCTAAATCGGTTGACGGCCTGATATAGCTCCAACAACTGTGCCAAGTATGGTACAAATCGGCTTATAACCTGATATAGCTCCCAAGTAAACCAATTTCTATCCGATTTGGCTAAACTATCAGCATGTAGTATTTTAGTTTGACCATCTAAAACTATATCCAGTACGATCCAAATCGGTTCTTATAGCTACCATGTTAACCGATCTTGGATCTTGACTTCTTGAGCTGTTAGAATTCGCAATTTTTAACTGATTTGGCTGAAATTTTGCTTGAAGCGATTTGTTTTGACTTCTAACAATTATGCTCTCTTTGGTTTAAAACGGTTCAGAAACTGATGTAGCTCCTATATAAAAATATATCAAAATTATATTTCCGTCTTGAGCCTATAGAGGGCGCAATTCTTATTCGATTTGGCTGAAATTTTGCACCATGACTTCTACTATGGTCTTCAGCATCCAAACAATGTATGGTCAGATTCGGTTCCAAACCAGATATGGCAATTTTTATTCATTATCCTTTGCTTGACGAGCTAAAAAGGAGAAGAGATAGACCCATCGATAAGTATACGGATCGGTTAAGAATCACTTTATGATTCGATTTAGCTATGTCCCTCTGTCTGTCTGTCTGTCTATGTATTCTTGTAATAAAGGTACCGGTCGCATTTGTTGTCCGATTTTCACAAAATTTTGCAAAAGTTCCTTTTTTGGTCGAAGGACGAACGCTTTTGAAGAGAAACGGTTCAGATTTAGATATAGCTCCCATATATATCTTTCATACGATGTGCCCTTTTAAACCTGTAGAAGCCACAATTTTGGTCCGATCTTTACCAAATTTAGCATGAGATGTTCCGTGCGACGTCTTAATAAGTGCGCAAAATTTCATCTAAATCGGCTCAGATTTAGATATAGCTCCCATATATAACTTTTGTCCGATTTGGCCTATAAAGGCTGTAGAAGGCACAATTTTGGTCCGATCTTTACCAAAGTTGGTACAAAGTGCTTTTTGTGATGTCCTAATATGTGTGCAAAATTTCATCAGAATCGGATCATATTTATATATAGCTCCCATATATATCTTTCGTCAGATATGCCTTTTAAATCTGTAGTCGCCACAATTTTGTTCCCATTCTTACAAAATTTGGCAGGATATGTTTTATTTGACGTCGCACTACATGAAAAAAAAATGTTATCAAAATCGAACCAGATTTTGGCAAAGTTCCCATATATATCTTTAATCGTTACGACTTTTAAGGCTGTAGTAGCTACAATTTTGTTCCGATCTCTACAAAATTTTTCATGAGATATTTTAATTGGCATCCCAATACGTGTGCGTTCATCAAAATCGAATCAGATTTAGATAAGACTCCCATATATAACTTTTATGCGTTTCGACTTTTAAGGCTTTAGAGGCCACAATTTTCGTACCAAGGTAAGAAAATCGTAGAAGGTTCTATTCGATATTTCAATAGGTCTGCAAAATTAATGTCTGACTAGATTTGGATATAAGTGCGATATAAATTAAAAGTATTAATTTTTCCCATTCAAAATTATATAAAAATTTTCAAACCTGAATATGTGGACAAATGTTTACAATTAATGACACCTAAACACAAACATTTCGATAACGTCTGACAAAACTTTTCATTATTATTTTCCTATAAATTAAATAACTAAAAATTAACGAGAAGCTGGGCTAAGAATTTGCTTGTCCTTTTTGCCATTCAAATTCAGGTATTTTGAGTGAACTTTTCATATTAAAAACAAAGGTTTTTTGTGAATGTTGCAAGTATGCTTCAATTGGCTAGGATAAAATTCCCTTGAGGACAAATATTCAAATAGTACTAAGATACACTAGAAATGGACGGGGTTGCCACCAAGATGCATATTTTTAGGAGAATACCCTTGAGGATATTTAGGAAACATGTTTAAATTGTTAAGGCTTAGGGGCAATTTGCACAAGCTTTCAATATTGAAACGGAGTGTATTCCGTAGTGGACAGTATATAAACATAGCTATCATATAAACCAAACAACTGATTAAGGGTATTAAGGTCAATAAAGCGTCATATATTCCCTGACTAAGCTGAAATTTGGAACAGTAAGTTAGCCCAATCATGTACGCTATTAATTTTAAGAAAAATCGGTTCAGATTTGGATGTAGCTCCCATATATTTCTTTCATCTGATATGATTTTCTAAGGCTTTAGCAGCCACAAATGTGGTCTGATCTTTACAAAATTTTACACGTAGTTGTTACTCTGGCTTTCTCATATGTGCGCAATGTTTCATAAAAATCGGTTCAGATTTAGATATAGCTCCCATATATGTCTTTTATCCAATATGGCCTTTAAAGACTGTAGAAGGCACACTTTTAGTTCGATCTTAATAATACTTGGCGTGAGATGTTTTATTTAACGTCCCAATACGTGTGCAAAATTTCATAAAAATCAGTTCAGATTTAGATATAGCTCCCATATATATATATTTTATCAGACATGGTCTTTTTAGGCTGCATAAGCTCAAATTTTGGTCCGATATTTCCCAAATTTTGCATGGGGTGTTCTATTTGGCGCCTTAATATTAATATGTGTGCGAAATATCGTAAGAAAATCTTACAAGGCTCTATTCGATATTTCAATAGATAAGCAAAACTAACATCTGACAAGATTTCAACAGAGCTTCCATGTATTAAAAGTAGTACATAGACTCGGTGGCATAGGGTATCATATATAGGGTTGCCCAAAAAGTAATTGCGAATTTTTTAAAAGAAAGTAAATGCATTTTTAATAAAACTTAGAATGAACTTTAATCAAATATACTTTTTTTACACTTTCTTTCTAAAGCAAGCTAAAAGTAAAAGCTGATAACTGACAGAAGAAAGAATGCAATTATAGAGTCACAAGCTGTGAAAAAATTTGTCAACGCCGACTGTATGAAAAATCCGCAATTACTTTTTGGGCAACCCATTATAGTCGCCCCGCCCGACTTTTGCCCTTCATTATTGGTTAGATGTATCTGCCATATGGACCGATCTGCCAATTTACGGCGTGAAGTACAATCCGTATACCGTAAAGATCGAACGATATTTATCTGGATATCGCTGTCATATAAAACCATATCATGATTTAAAGAACATACAAGCCGCATTTATTGGCCGATTTCGATGAAATTTATCACAATGAGTTATATTTGGCCCTTCCACATCTGTACTGAATATATTTTTTTGAAATCAATCCACATTTGGATAGACCTGTCTATATACTTATCTCCCGGTTTAAGGTCTTCGACATACAAAAAAATGTATAGCTCAATTTAGCTGAAGCCGATACAGAATACCTGTGAGCGCACTACGGGCTAGAACTTTGAGCTCCGTCCTGTGTGATATTAATTTTTCTTAAGTGAAGCTTAGCCGAAATCTAACTGGCGCGTCCACAGGTTGCGGATAGTGGGAAGCTTTGTATTTATGCGGTGTAGCTGCAAATGTGGCTGCGGGCAATCAGCGATTTCGAAAGGAGTGTCTCATTGAGGGGACAGACTTAAATACTGAATGGCAATAATACTGTAAATGACAATTCAAGTTATTGGCACCTATTAATAACCAATGGCTAACATCAGCGTTTGTTCCCAGGTTGGGGGCGCCTGGAAGCAAGCGTAGAATAATTGGGGCGAGCGACTCGCGACATCGAGAAATACATTTGCGATTTCACATATCTCTTATGGTTTGGTCGCTGAGCCAGTAATACACCCCAGGAAAATTTTAAGGATTACTCTGAGAAACGAAAATTTAACAAACAAGTAAAAGACCGGGCCGAACTTTGAATACCCACCACATCGGATATATAAATAACCACCATTCATCATATTACGGAAAAAATGCATCATTTAAGAGCCCATAGCAAATAAAATTCGATCTCCAACATTTCAAGAAGGCTATGTAAGGTTGTAATGCAAGTCATTAGTACAAGTAAAAAAGCGTTAAGTTCGGCTGGGCCGAACTTTGGATACCAACAACCTCGGGTATACATGTTAACCACCTCTCATAATAATCCGGTGAAAAATGCATACTTTATGCCCCCATATCAACTATATCGAAATATGATCCGCTTTGGACCAAATTCGCCACGGACATTGAGTGGTCTAATAAGTACAAGTAATGTTCAATTTTGTAGAACAAAATATTGGTCTTTTTGGTAGCTATATACAAATATAGACCGATCTGAACCATATAGGACACGGATGTCGAAAAGCCTAACATAAGTCACTGTGTGAAATTTTATTGAAATCGGATTATAAATGCGCCTTTTATGAGCCAAGTCATGCGATCGGTCTATATGGCAGCTATATTCAAATCTGAACCGATCTGAGCCAAATTAAAGAAGTATGTCGAAGGACCTAACACAACTCAATGTCTCAAATTTCGGCGACATCGTACAATAAATGCGCCTCTTATGGGCCCAAGATTAAATCGAGAGATCGGTCTATATAGGAGTTAAATCCAAATCTAAATCGATCTCAGCTATATTGAAAAGGCATGTCGAAGGGCTTACCACAAACCTTTGTCCCAAATTTTGTTGAAATCGAGCATTAAAGCGCCTTTTATGGGCCCAAGAAGATCAAGAGATCGATCTATATGGCAGCCTTATCCAAATCCGGTCGAAATTTGGATAAATAGCAGAAAGATGTTGAAGAACCTACAAAAACTCTCTGTACCAAATTTTGCCGACACCGGATACCCAAAGCCTTCAATCGAGAGATCGGTCTTTATGGCAACTATATCCAAATCTGGACCGATGTTGGTCAAATTGAAGGAGGATGTCTAGTAGCTTAATACAACTCACAGTCCCAAATTTCAGCTAAATCGGATAATAAATGTGACATTTATGGGCCTTAGACCTTAAATCGGCGGATCGGTCTATATGGGGGCTATATCAAGATATAGTCCAATATAGCCCATCTTCGAATCTAACCTTCAAATGGACACAAAAAACAATCTGTAAAATTTTCAGCTCCATATTTCTGTTTATACCTATCAGAATCGGATCAGATTTTTATATAGCTCCCATATATATCCGTCTTCCTATGTGGTCTTTTAGGGCTTTAGAAGCCCCAAAATTGGTCCGATCTTTACAAAATTTGGCATAAGGTGTTTTATTTGACTTTCTCTAATGTGTGCAAAATTTCATTAAAATCGGTTTAGATAAAGATATAGCTGACACGCATATCTTTTTTTCCGATATAGCCTTTAGTAGCCACAATTTTGGTCCTGTTTTTATAAAATTTTTGCAGAAGATGTTTTATTTGACGTCGCACTACGTGCAAAAAATTTAATCAACGTCCAACTAGATTTAGATAAAGCTCCTATGTATACCCTTCATCCGATACGGCCTTTTAAGGCTGTACTAGCTACAGTTTTATTCCGATCTTTACAAAATTCTTCATGAGATGTTTTCATCGACGTTCCGATGCGTGTGTCAACATTTCATTAAAATTTCAAAGGACCCCTTAAAGTATATATATATATATATATATATATATATATATATATATATATATATATATATATATATATATATATATATATATATATATATATATATTTGATCGTCTCGAAATTCTGATTATAACTAGCCATGTCCATCCGTCTGTCGAATTCACGATAGCGGTCGAACGCGTTGAGTTTGGTGCTTGAAATTTTGTACAGATACTTTGTATTGATATAGGTCGTTGGGATTGCAAATGACCCTTCGACATTCTTCGTCAATTTGGCCCAGGTCGGTAAAGATATGGATATAGCTGCCATATAGACCGATCCTTGGATTTAGTATCTTAGGCCCATAAAAGGCGCGTATCTCTCGCTGTCAAATCAAATGTTTAACGTTATTAGTAGACGTATTGACAACAATATGTATCTGAGGAGGTGGTATCCTAAGTACGGCCCATTTATTAGTTTTTACTTATTTTGTTTGTTTGCACTCTTTTATTATGATCTTTAAAGTCTGTTCGTGATCTTTCGAACATATTCTAGCTCAAGATCATATTCAATGCTTTCTATTTTCTATTCAAAGAATAACATAGAAAAGAACTTATAAAAGTTAGGCAAGTGTGTGTTGTTATCAAAACCCTTTGTTTGGCATGGTGGATCGCGATTTCTTTGTCTTCATCAATACCTTTGTCAAATTGGTTATGGTGCTCTATATACCCAACGACGGTTGACTACGGTATAGAGTACGCTTTTGTTTTGAAACAGAAATCGCAATCCACCATGCCAAAAAAGGACAAACTTGCTGTTTCTACTTTCACTCGAACTTTATAAGATCTTCCTTATAAATTTTCCCAAACAACTCTAAAGAAATGCCCAACGACGACAACTCTGAATTCAACTGCAGATTATGAGCCAATATACAAATGCACTCATTCTATTCAAATAAAATTGTTGCGTTGGCACTAAAAAAGGAAGAATCTTGTTCGACCCACGATCTGTGCAATTCAGCCTGAGATGTCCTTTGGCATTGCCTGTGATACGAAGATAGTCTTAGCAATGGCCATGGTCTGTCACCTTAATTTACTTTGCATTTTATGGACTTCTGCTGTTACAATTCCCATAGGTATTTGTGATATGATAGCTTGCAGAACACTCGAGAATAGGCGGAGGAAGCAATGAGCACATAAAATGCAAATCTGTTTGTGTATGTGTGGGAGGAGGACAAGCAAGTTCTTGTGTAATGAGTTTTATACTTATTGTCAGCACCAAGTTAACAGGTAGACAATAGCCAACAGATTATGGTATACCTCATTTTTCTCTGGGAATATTTTTTAAAATTTCAAATTATGCTTGCAACTCAACTTCATAAAATTCTTCCCAATGTTAGGGAGGGTGGGTGCGGATTCTGTGTAAGACTCTTTACTACAATGACAATTCCTTTGCCATTGTTGAGGTCTTAACAGTTTATTGTTGAGTAAGCAACAGTTCTCTAAGCTTCTTAAAATTTATGATACTTTGTGTATTTATTTTCTTTTTTGGTTTTCCCAAAAAATTCTTAGGCGATAACTAATTGTGTTTCTCATTGTGTATTTTTCATACAATGTAATACTTCAACAGTGGCAATGGTAACTTGAACAATTTTGCAATTGTTTTCAATACAAACAACAAATAACAAAAAACGATTTGATCTGGGGCCGTGTCAGGAATTTCCCAAGTAAATGAAACAATTAGCAAAATTGTATAATGGAATTTATATATGTCTTGAGACGATTTGAAGATTTGAAGGATCATTTGAAACAATAGTAAAACAAAGCTTTAAAAAATTTTATGGTATTAGAAAACAAGTAAAAAGGAGTTAAGTTCGGAAGGGCCGAACTTTGGATACCCACCACCTCGGGTATATATGAAAAACACCTTTCGTCATAATCCGGTGAAAAATTTAATCTGATCTGAACCGTATGCTGGTTGGATGACGGGAGGCTTAATACAAGTCACTGCGTCCAATTTCAGCTTTTATGGGCTTCAGGCTCTTTATCGGAGCTATATACAAATATAGTCTGATCTTAATCATATTTGGGTCAGATCTTGGGAGGCCTAAAACTTCTAACTGTTTAAAATTTCAGCTAAATCGGATAAAAAATAAAGCTTTTATGGGCTTCAGACTCTTTATCGGAAGACGGGTCTATATGGCAGCTATATCCAAATATAGTCTGTTCGGAACCATATTTAGGTCGGATGTTGGGAGGCTCAATACAACTCACTGTTTTAAATTTCAGCGAAATCGGATAAAAAGTTTTTATGGGTTTAAGAACCCCAATCGGTCGGCAGATCGGTCTATATGGCAGCTATATCTAAATATAGCCCGATATGAATCATATTTTGGTCAGATGTCGAGAGGCTCAAAACAACTCACTGTTTTAAATTTTAGCGAAATCGGCTTTTATGGGCTTAAGAACCTTTATCGGCAGATCGGTCTATATGTAATCTATATCCAAATATGGTCCGATTTGGTTCGTTCAAGAACTTAACGAGCGTGCATGAAAACGACGTAACTTTGCCAAAATGCAGCTGAATATCTCAATTTTCGATGGCTCTAAAGAGATTAAAATGGACAGACACACGGACATCATTTAGTCTCCTTGGAATTTAAGGACGATCCGAAATATATACATACCTTGTAGTTTCGGAAATTGATATTTAGATGTGTATCAAACGGAATGACTAAATGAATATACCTCCTATACTATGGTGGTGGGTATAAACACGATTTTTATACCTAATTTTAGTGCAAAGTGGCGAAGTGTCAGACACAGCCACAAAACTCCCTCCAACCCGGACATATTTATTGACCAAGGCAATTTCGGGCTTGAATGAAAGGTTTTTGGGAGTGATCACGAATTTGGCATCCATATTTGGGCGGAATATCTGAGGTACCATCCCAATTCCAAAAAACACTCTCCGTCAGATGGATATATAGACTAATCACGGCAATATAGGGCAGAAATGAAACAGGACTTTTTTACCGACTATCGTAATATGGGGCTCAAACAAAAAGTATTTGAGAGTATAGCACGAAGCTTTTACTTATTTCGGTAAAGTTTTAAGGTGGGGACATTTCCGTGTTTTTGAAGTTGTGCACGTTGTGTTCTGCAAGTACTGTCTAATTTGGGGTATGACATGATATAGCTTCCATATAAACCGATCTCTTAATTACCCTTATTCAGTTTCTAAAGTGTTTAATTTTTTAAGAGCTAGAGGAAAGTTTTTCAATTAGCTCTAATAGCATGGCAATTTTTATCCATTATCCTTTGTTTGCTGTAAACGGGTATTGGGCAAAAAACTTGTCAAATACATGTCGGTTGGGATTTTTAACGGTTTATGTTTTAGTATAACTCCCATACAAACCGATCTTGGATCTTGGCTTCTTGAGCCGTTAGATTATTATACGATTTGGGTGAAGTTTTTTATTCTAACTTCTAATAACTGCGCTTAGTATGGCCCAAATCGGTTCATAACCTTAAATAGCTCCCATACAAACCGATCTCGAATCTTGACTTCGCGAGCCTCTGGAGGACTCACTTTTTATCCGACATTGCTGAACTTTTGCACAAAGTCTTTTAATAATAATAAAATAATAATCTTAATATAGCTCCAATATAAACCGATCTCCCGATTATATTTCTCGATCTTGATACTTCCATTATTATTTGTTTGTCTATAATGAAATATCGGCCAAAGAACTTGACAAAAGCGATCTAAGTTGGCGGGTAGATTCGGCCCGGCCGAACTTAGCACGCTTTTACTTGTTAATTTTCTTATTTTCCTTAACGGATTTGACCTTACTTGAATTTATGCGCCACCGTCCATTTTATTTCATTACAAAAGCAGTGCATTTCTCTAAAAAAATGGCATTGCAATAACATTTGCCATTTTGCTAGGCTACCATTGCCTAATTTGACTTGAAGTGGTCATAAACTCTGTGGATAGCAAACACAGCAAGTCGTGCGTGTGTGCGTATGGTGCGAGTATGCATATGAATTTGCCACTATCAACCGCCAATTATGGCACGAACACTATCACTCATGTTAACGACATAGATATACACAAATGTACGCATTCTCAAACACGTAGTTTATGGCCAAGAATTTGTGAGTATGTGTTTGTGTGAGTAATATAAATCAGCCCTCTATGATATATGGGAAAATCATGTTTTACAAGTAAATGCCATTTTAATGGTTTCGATGGTTGCGGTGCTGGTGTAAGCGGTGGCTGAAGCGATCAGCCTGGCTAAGCCGTTTATATCATCTGTGATATTGTCATGTGCGTTTTTGCTGCCGCTGTCGCTGTCATTACAAACGCCCACAAAAATGTCAAATTTATCAAAATCACACGAAATTTTGATTGTTATTGCAACTTAGTTTAGTGTTGGTTGTTGTCCACACATCTACGCATATTCACATAAACTCTATTCTTTCATTTGGCCTTTCGCCAATGGCAATGTATGGGTGGGGTTACACTCTAAAAACACAATGAATGTGTGGGTACCATTTTAAACACAAATGTTGAGATCCTAACAATGACGAGATTAGTATGTACCCCCATCCTACAAGATATAGTGGGTAGAAAAAAATGGTATCAAGCATCTTGTTGTGTAAGAAAAACTCAACCTCATGCTAAGCGATACTCCTTTGTAGACTTGTTTTACTCAGCAGAAGAAAAGTTACTCACATTAGTGAGGGGTTTAGCACATATGAAAAATTGTTTTGATGTTCTTGCCAGATTTCAAATAATGACGTTCAGCTCCAGAGAATGATATACTAAGCGCCACGGTGCTAGATATGCATGTTCGCCATATATACCGATTGTTGATTTAGAGGGTACTTAGTTTTGTCGTTTGAAATACCCGCAAGCCCTCTTATATTCATACAAAGCAAGATGGTGATAAATTCCAAAATGTTTATAGACCCCATAAGAAACGATCACATCATACGACTTTTATACCCACCACCGTAGGAAAGGGGGTATATTCATTTAGTCATTCCATTTGCAACACATCGAAATATCAATTTCCGACCCCACAAAGTATATATATTTCGGTTTGTAATACAATTTTTAGACTATTGAACGATGTCCGTGTGTCTGTCCGTTTGTCCGTCTGTCCGTCCGTCTGCTGTAATCACACTTCAGCCTTCAAAAATTGAGATATTGGGCTGAAATTTGGCACAGATACGTCTTTTTGATGCACGCTGGGGAAATTCTTGAACGGGCCAAATCGGTCCATGTTTGGATATAGCAGCTATATTGACAGATCTAACGATAAAGGGTCTAATGCCCTTAAATGCTTTATTTTTTCTTCCATTTCGCTGAAATTTGAATCAGTGAGTAGTTTAAGGCCTTTCGATATCTGACCTAAATATGGTTCAGATCGGACTATATTTAGATATAGCTGCCATATATACCGATCTGCCGATAAGGGGTCTGAAGCCCATAAAAGCTTTATTTTCGCTGAAATTTGAAACAGTGGGTTAATTTAAGCCTCCCGATATCTAACCTAAATATGGTTCACATCGAACTATATCTAGATATAGCTGTCATATGGACCGATCTTCCGATTAAGGATCAGAAGCTCATAAATGCTTTATTTTTTAACCGATTTCGCTGAAATTTGAAACAGTGAGTAGTTTTAGGCCTCCCGACATCTGAAGAAAGTATGGACAAAATCGGACTGTATTTAGATATAGCTGTCATATAGACCTATATGCCGATTAAGTGTCGCAAGCTCATACAAGCTATATTTGTTACCCGATTTTGTTGAAATTTGAAATACAAAATTCAACAGTGACTTATATTTATTAGACCACTCAATGTCCATGCCGAATTTGGGTGCAAAAGTTATCCAATTTTCATCGGATTGTGACGAAAGGGTGTTTATATATATACCCGAGGTGGTGGGCATCCAAAGTTCGGCCCGGCCGAACTTAATGCCTTTTTACTTGTTTAAGCTGGTGGATACCTTAATTTTTATGCGATTTGGCTTAAATATAGTATGTGAGGCAGGTTTATGCCGTCTGTAACTCACACAAAACTCAATTCAGATAGGCCCTTCCACAAACCCCGCTCATTTCAACCGAATCGGCGAGTTGTCTTTTTGAGCCTCCAAAGCCCCAAAATTGATGCCGCTTGTGTGAACGTAAGTTATGTCCACATATATAGATATATCACCCATACAAGCCAATTAACCATATTTTTTCTCAGTGCACATGTTTCATAGTAAGCGTGACATGCCTATGCACTACAGACATGATTGTTTGTGAATGAGAATCAGGCCACCACTCAGTGTGTTGTGTCGCATTTGTTGTGTATGTTAGTGTTATCAACAGCGGACATGTTAGTTCATGCTGTTTTGGATATGTCAAGTTGTCATTACACTTTAATGCTTTTTGTGGTCAACAACAAAAACAACAATTTATTATTTCTTCTACAGAATAGTGGCATATTCCAGTGTGTATGAAGACCAAACATAACGAGAGTGCGTGTGTAATTTTGTTTGAGTAAGCAACTGTAGTTCTAGTTCGTTGGTGATGGTGTCAAGTGATTAATCTAACATTAAAATTCACTAAACATGCTTGGTTGCCACTGGACGACATTGAGAAATACTCAATACTGATGGCTTAGTGGTGTAGTATGGTGTGAATTTTGCCACAATGCTTCAGTGAAATGTATTGGTTATGGGAGCGTATGAGTTATGGAATGAATCATCACAAACAATCATCATACGTTATGGTGGTCGCTATTTAGAAAAATGCAGGATCAGTTTAAAACAGTGATGGGCACACAGACGCTTGATATTTTGCACATATACTTATTATTTATGTAGGTCGTTGGGGATTTCCTAAGCCATATTCGACATAGCTTCCATATAAACCGATCACCCAATTTGACTCCTTGAGCCACTGGAAGCTACAATTTTTGTCCGATTTGGCTGAAATTTTGAATGTAGTGTTATGACTTCCAACAACAGTGCCAATTACGATTCAAATCGGTCTATAACCTGATATAGCTTCCATATAAACCAATCTTCCGATTTGAATTCTTAAATCCTTAGGAGCCGAAATTGTTGTCGTGTTTGGCTAAAATTTTGCAGAGCGTGTTCTGTTATGACTTCCAAAAACTGTGTAGGAAGGTTCAAAACGATCTATAACCTGATATATAAACCGATTTTCCCATATAAACCGATTTTTGTCCGATTTGGCTGAAATTTTGCGTTCGGTTTTCTGATACGACTTCCCACAACTATGCCAATTACGGTCCAAATCAGTCTATAACCTGATAACCATATAAATCGGTCTCACGTTCATCCTTGTTTGGTTCCTAAAAGCTTTAATTTTTGCTGCTTTGGCAGACGTTTAAAAATTTTTTTTGTATACATTTTTAGCAGAATCTATGGTGGTGAGATCCCAAGATTCGGCCCCGTCGACCTTAGCACCCTTTTATTTGTTAATACTAGCAGATATGACACGCAAACAATATCAACACCCAAATAAACTGTTTGATGGATTTACCATCAATAAGCCAGAATGTACATTTGTAAATAGTGGCGATGCATATAGAGATTTGTTTTATTTATTTATTTAATTATATTATATCTTGTGGATTAATCTTAAAACTAATATCCCCAAAAAAGCCAAAGAATATATGGTGTGATAGGATTTCGGCTTCATACTTACTGAAAATATTAAAAACATATTAACCAAGCAGACAATGTTTTTGGCTTACCTGAAAGAAGAAAAATAAATTAGAGTTATTAAAATTAAAAATAACAAGTAAAAGCGTGCTAAGTTCGGGCGCGCCGAATCTTATATACCCTCCACCATGGATCGCATTTGTCGAGTTCTTTTCCCGGCATCTCTTCTTAGGCAAAAAAAGGATATAAGAAAAGAATTGCTCTGCTATTAAAACGATATCAAGATATGGTCCGGTTCGGACCACAATTAAATTATATGTTGGAGACCTGTGTAAAATTTCAGCCAATTCGAATAAGAATTGCGCCCATTGGGGCTCACGAAGTAAAATAGAGAGAACGATTTATATGGGAGCTGTATCGGGCTATAGACCGATTCAGACCATAATAAACACGTTTGTTGATGGTCATAAGAGGATCCGTCGTACAAAATTTCAGGCATATCGGATAATAATTGCGACCTCTAGGGTCAAGAAGTCAAGATCCCAGAGCGGTTTATATGGCAGCTATATCAGGTTATGAACCGATTTGAACCTTATTTGACACAGTCGTTGGATATCATAACGAAATACTTCGTACAAAAATTCATTCAAATCGGATAAGAATTGTGCCCTCTAGAGGCTCAAGAAGTCAAGACCTAAGATCGGTTTATATGGCAGCTATATCAGGTTATAAACCGATTTGAACCACACTTGGCACAGTTGTTGGATATCATAACAAAACACGTCGTGCAAAATTTCATCCCAATCGGATAAGAATTGCGCACTCTAGAGGCTCAAGAAGTCAAGACCCAAGATCGGTTTATATGGCTGCTATATCAGGTTATAGACCGATTTGAACTATACTTAGCACAGTTGTTGGATATCATAACAAAATACGTCGTGCAAAAATTCATTCAAATCGGATAAGAATTGCGCCCTCTAGAGGCTCAAGAAGTCAAGACCCAAGATCTGTTTATATGGCAGCTATATCAGGTTATGGACCGATTTGAACTATACTTGGCACAGTTGTTGAATATCATAACAAAACACGTCGTGCAAAATTTCATTCCAATCGGATAAGAATTGCGCCCTCTAGAGGCTCAAGAAGTCAAGACCCAAGATCGGTTTATATGACAGCTATATCAAAACATGGACCGATATGGCCCATTTACAATACCAACCGACCTACACTAATAAGAAGTATTTGTGCAAAATTTCAAGCGGCTAGCTTTACTCCTTCGGAAGTTAGCGTGCTTTCGACAGACAGACGGACGGACGGACGGACGGACGGACGGACAGACGGACGGACATGGCTAGATCGACATAAAATATCACGACGATCAAGAATATATGTACTTTATGGGGTCTCAGACGAATATTTCGAGTAGTTACAAACAGAATGACGAAATTAGTATACCCCCCATCTTATGGTGGAGGGTATAAAAATAACAAGTAAAAGCGTGCTAAGTTCGGCCGGGCTGAATCTTATATACCCTCCACCATGGATCGCATTTGTCGAGTACTTTTCCCGGCATCTCTTCTAAGGCAAAAAAGGATATAAGAAAAGAGTTGCTCTGCTATTAAAACGATATCAAGATATGGTCCGGTTCGGGCCACAATTAAATTATATGTTGGGGACTTGTGTAAAATTTCAGCCAATTCGTATAAGAATTGCGCCCATTGGGGCTCACGAAGTAAAATAGAGAGATCGATTTATATGGGAGCTGTATCGACCTATAGACCCATTCAGACCATAATAAACACGTACGTTAATGGTCATGTGAGAATAAGTCGTACAAAATTTCAGGCAAATCGGATAATAATTGCGACCTCTAAAGACTCAAGAAGTCAAGATCCCAGATCGGTTTATATGGCAGCTATATCAGGTAATGAACCGACTTGTACTTTATTTGACATAGTTGTTGAAAGTAACAATAAAAAACGTCTTGCGAAATTTCAGCCAAATCGGATAGAAATTGAGCTCTCTAGAAGCTCAAGAAGTCAAGTCCCCAGATCTGTTTATATGATAGCTATATCAGGTTATGAACCGATTTGAACCATATCTGGCACAGTTATTGGATATCATAACAAAATACTACGTGCCAAAATTCATTCAAATTGGATAAGAATTGCGCCCTCTAGAGGCTCAAGAAGTCAAGACCCAAGATCGGTTTATATGACAGCTATATAAAGTTATGGACCGATTTAAACCATACTTGGCACAGTTGTTGGATATCGTAACAAAACACGTCGTGCAAAATTTCATTCCAATCGGATAAGAATTGCGCACACTAGAGGCTCAAGAAGTCAAGACCCAAGATCGGTTTATATGGCAGCTATATCAAAACATGGACCGATATGGCCCATTTACAATACCAATCGACCTACACTAATAAGAAGTATTTGTGCAAAATTTCAAGCGGCTAGCTTTACTCCTTCGGAAGTTAGCGTGCTTTCGACAGACAGACGGACGGACGGACATGGCTAGATCGACATAAAATTTCACGACGATCAAGAATATATATAAGAATATGGGGTCTCAGATGAATATTTCGAGTAGTTACAATCAGAATGACGAAATTAGTATACCCCCCATCTTATGGTGGAGGGTATAAAAATCGCTTTTTCGTAGGATGCTAAATATATTTCTGGCCTTGGAGACACTTTGCATTTTCCAGCATAATCATATTCCAAATGTTTTGACGTTCGACCGTTATTTGTGTTGTTTACAGTGACATATTTTTGAGGGGGAGGGGGAGGGGGAGCGTACCTCTTACCCTAATTTTCATAAACGCCAGATCTGGGAGATGGGTGATGCGATTTAAGCGAAATTTTGTGTGCTCTCTTATAGTAATCTACCAACAAAAATTTTGTATGCACATCTCGGAGGGATGACCTAGGGGGGTCGCCCCACCGCAAAACCTACCAAATACATATACCACCAATCACGACAATATGGTATTTAAGATTAGAAAATGAATCTGATATAGAATTGTCGGACCAAGTGTTTGGGGGACCACCCCAACTACCAAAACACCCCTAAATCGGACATATTTACCGACCATGGCAATATGGGACTAAAATTAAAGGTATTGGCTTGCCCAAAAAGCAATTGCGGATTTTTTAAAAGAAAGTAAATGAATTTTTAATAAAACTTAGAATGAACTTTAAACAAATATACTTTTTTACATTTTTTTTCTAAGGCAAGCTAAAAGTAACAGCTGGTAACTGACAGAAGAAAGAATGCAATTACAGAGTTACAAGCTGTGAAAAAATTTGTCAACGCAAACTATATGAAAAATGGGGGTCCACCACTTCCCCAAAACACCCCCGAACCGGACTTATTTACGGACCATGGTAATATGGGGTTTAAATAAAAGTTATTTGAATGTAGAATACGAATTTGATATCCAAATATGGGCCGAAGTGTTTGGGGACCGTCTCTCACCAAAAGCATCCCCCAAAGGGGACAAATTTTCGACCATAGCAATATGGGGCTCAAATGAAAGGTCTTTGGGAGTAAAGCAAGAATTTGATATAAATATTCGAGAAAAGTGTCTATGGGGCCACCACACCCCCACAACACCTCCCAAATAGTAAGTATTTTCTGACTATTGCAATATGAGGCTCAAATAAGAGGGTTTTTAGAGTGGAAGACGAATCTGATATATTGATATATATTCACTGAGTGGCCGCCCATCCCCCAAAACACCCCCCAAGCCGGTCATGTTTGCCGACTATGGAAATATAGGACTCAAATTAAAGGTATGTGGGAGTAGACCACGTACCTGATATCAACATTAGGGGTCAACTGTCTAGGGGACTTCCCACCACCATAGCGACCCCCAAATTGGACGTATTTGCTCACCAAGACAATTTGGGTCTTAATAATAATTGCGACCTCTAGAGGCTCAAGAAGTCAAGATATCAGATCGGTTTATATGGCAGCTATATCATTATTAACCGATTTGAACCTTATTTAGCACAGCTGTTGGAAGTCATAATAAAATACATCATGCAAAATTTCAGCCAAAGCGGGTAGGAATTGCGCCCTCTAGAGGCTCAAGAAGTCAAGACCCAAGATCGGTTTATATGGCAGCTATATCAGGTTATGGATGTGAACCATACTTGGCACAGCTGTTGGATATCACAACAAAACACGTCGTGCAAAATTTCATTTTAGTCCCAAGACCCAAGATCGGTTTATATGGCAGCTATATCAGGTTATCGATGTGAACCATACTTGGCACAGCTGTTGGATATCACAACAAAACACGTCGTGCAAAATTTCATTTTAGTCGGATAAGAATTGCACCCTCTAGAGGCTCAAGAAGTCAAGACCCAAGATCAGGTTATTGACCGACTTGAACCTAATTAAGCACAGTGGTTGGAAGTCATAGCGAAACAGGTCGTGCAAAATTTCATACAAATCGGATAAGAATTGCGCACTCTAGAGGCTCAAGAAGTCAAGACCCAAGATCGGTTTATATGACAGCTATATCAGGTTATGGACCGATTTGAACCATACTTGGCACTGCCATTGGATATCATAACAAAACACGTCGTGCAAAATTTCATTCTGATCGGATAAGAATTGCGCACTCTAGAGACTCAAGAAGTCAAGGAATTAAACAGAGTTGGCTGAAATTTTGCATGCAGTGTTCTGTTACGTCTTCCAACAACTGTGCTGAATACCGTCCAAATAAGTCTATAACCTGATATAGCTCCCATGTAAACCAGTCCGATGTCTGGAGGCTTAAAACAACTCACTGTTTCAAATTTTAGCGAAATCGGATAATAATTGCGGCTATTATGGGCTTAAGACCCTCAATCGACAGATCGGTTTATGTGTCAGATATATCTAAATATTCCCCGATCTGGACCATTTTAGGTGTGATGACTGAAGGCTTTGAACAACTCATTGTTTCAAGTTTCAGTGAAATCGGGTTATAAAAGCAGCTTGTATCGGCTGAAGACCCTAAACCGGCATATCGGTCTATATGCCAGCTATATGTTGATATGGTCCTATATGGATCATACTCGGTTTGAAAATCGGGGCCCCTAGTACAAATTTTAGCGAAATAGGATAAAAATGCGACTTTTACGAGCTTTAGGCCCTAAATCACCAGATCGGTATATATGTCAGCTATATCTAAATATAGTCCGATTTGGGCCATTAAACGCTTAAAATTTTACGACTATCAGCAATATATAAAGCAAACGAAATGACTAAATGAATATACCCCATGTAGAAGTAAAATTGGGAGATCTGCTTAACACATATGGTAAAAGACATACAGGAAGTCGTTGTGCAAAAATTCAGCAAAAACGATAAGAATTGCACCCTTTAGCGGCTCAAGAAGTCAAGATACGAAATCGGTTTATATGCTAGCTATATCAGGTTATAAACCGATTTGAGTCATACTCGATAGAGTTGTTGGAAGTTAATCACTTAAATTTCAGCCCATTCGGATAAGAATTGCGCCCTCTGAAAGCTCAAGAAGTCTAATCGGGAAATTAGTTTATATGGCAGCTATATCAGGTTATGGGCTGATTTTTACCATACTTGATGCATTTGTTGGAAGTGATATCAAAACACTACGTGCAAAATTTCAAATCGGATAAGGAGTGCACCCTCTATAGGCTCAAGATGTCAAGACCCGTGATCGGTTTATATGGCAGCTATGTAAAAACATGGACCGATTTGGCCCGTTTACAATCCAAACCAACCTGCATCATTATTCCTTCCAAAGTAAGCGTGCTTTCGATACACAGACAGACGGACGGACATGGCTAAATCGATTAAGAATGTTAAGAAGGTCAAGAATATGTGTACTTTGTTGGGTTTCATATATTTCGATATGTTACAAACGGAATGACGAAAATAGTATACCTCATCCCAATGTGGAGGATTAAAAAACTTGAAGAATTAAAATTTCTAAAATTTCTTTACAGATTCAGAACGAGAAATATATTTTTCGCGAAGGTGAATCGAAGAAGGCCGGGCTCAGCTAGTCTTTTATAAAGATATTTGGAATCATATTAGCGCAAATGCGAGTTTTAGTGTTAGCCATTCTGGAAAGACAAGTTGCAACATATATTTTGGCATTTTCATACAAAAGAGCGTGGCAAAAATGGAAGCGAAAATATGTGTATGATTTAATGTATATGCCCAATCACCAGATATAATTTAATCTGTTCGAAGCCAAATTGTAAAAAATTGTGAATAAACTGAGATTTAGTGCAATCTTTTGAAACCATAATGCGAGTACGATTAAAGAGCTATAAAAACATATTGTTGTTCATTTTAAACACAGAAAATTTCGAGTAATTTTTTGTAATTCTCTAGGATTCTACACTCAAAAATTTTTTTTTATACCCTCCACCATAGGATGGGGTATACTAATTTCGTCATTCTGTTTGTAACTACTCGAAATATTCGTCTTAGACCCCATAAAGTATATATTGGGTTGCCCAAAAAGTAATTGCGTATTTTTTATATAGTCGGCGTTGACAAATTTTTTCACAGCTTGTGACTCTGTAATTGCATTCTTTCTTCTGTCAGTTATCGGCTGTTACTTTTAGCTTGCTTTAGAAAAAAAGTGTAAAAAAGTATATTTGATTAAAGTTCATTCTAAGTTTTTATAAAAATGCATTTACTTTCTTTTAAAAAATCCGCAATTACTTTTTGGGCAACCCAATATATTCTTGATCAAAATGACATTTTATGTCGATTTAGCCAAGTCCGTCCGTCTGTCTGCCTGTCAAAAGCACGATAACTTTCAAAGGAATAAATCTAGCTGCTTGAATTTTTGCACAAAGGTTTGGTTTGTATGTCGGTTGGGATTGTAAACGGGCAATATCGGTCCATGTTTTGATATAGCTGCCAAAAGATTTCAATCTGCACTCATATATAACCACATCTTGAAAAGAACTTACGTTGATAGATAATGTTTCTGTCTATCACGTTGATAGATCTATCGTTTTTATACCCACCACCATAGGATGGGGGTATACTAATCTAGTCATTCCATTTGTAACACCTCAAAATATTCGTTTAACACCCCATAAAGTATATATATTTTTGATCGTCTCGACATTCTGATTCGAAATAGCCATGTCCACCCGTCCGTCTGTCGAAATCAGCGGTCGTACGCGTAAAGCTAGCCGCTTGAAATTTTGCACAGATGCCTTATATCAATTTAGGTCTTTGGGGATATCAAATGAGCCATATCGGTTGAGATTTAGATATAACTCCCATACAAACCGATCTCCTAATTTAAGTTCTTGAGCCCCTGGAAGCGGTAATTTTTGTCCGATTTGGCTGAAATTTTGCACATAACGTTTTGTTATGACTTCCAACAACTGTGCCAAGTGCGGTCTATATCGGTCTATAACCTGATATAGCTCCTATACAAACCGATCTCCCGATTTGACTTCTGGAGCCTCTGGAAGCCGCAATTCTTGTCCGATTTGTTCTATTACGACTTCCAACAAATGTGCCAATTACTGTCCATATCAGTCTATAACCTGCTATAGCTGCAATATAAACCGATCTCCCGATTTGGCGTCGTTAGGCACCACCTCGGGTATATATGTAAAGCATTTTTCATCAAAATCCAGTGAAATTTGCATACCTTTTGTCCAATAGCAGTTATATCGAAATATGATCCGATTTGGACCAAATACTAATAAGTACAAGTCAATGTTCAATTATGTATAACAAAATGTTGGTCTTTTTAGTAGCTATATCTAAAAATAAACCGATCTGAACCATATACAACATGGATGTCGAAAAGCCTAACATAAGTCAATGTGTCAAATTTCAGTTAAATCGGATTATTAATGCGTCTTTTTTGGGACCAAGACTTTAAATCGAGATATCGGTCTATATATCTGCTATATCCAAATCTTGATCGATCTGAGTGAAATTGAAAAAGGATGTCGAAGGGCCCAACACAACTCACTCTCCCAAATTGCGGCGACATCAGGCAATAAATGCGCTTTTTCTGGCCCCAAAACCTAAAACCGAGAGATCGGTCTATATGGCAGCTATATCCAAATCTTGACCGATCTGTGCCATAATGTAGAACTATATCAAGGGATTTAAAGTAACTCAATGTCCCAAATTTCGGCGACATCGGACAATAAATGCGACTTGTATGGGCCTTAGACCCTCAATCGAAGGATTGGTCTATATGACAGTTATATCCAAATCTGGACCGATCTGAGGCAAATTGACGAAGGATGTCGAAGGGCCAAATATAACTCACTGTTCCAAATTTCGGCGACATCGGATAATAAATGCGCCTTTTATGGGCAAAAACCCTTTAATCGAGAGATCGGTCTATATGGCAGCTATATCCAAATATGTACCGATCTGGGACAAATTAGCGAAGGATATCGAAGGGCATAACACAACTCACTGTCCCAAATTTCAGCGAAATCGGATAAAAAATGTGGCTTTTATGGGCCTTAGACCCTTAATCGGAGGATCGGTCTATATGGCAGCTATATCGAAATCTTGACCGATCTGAGCCAAATTGACGAAAGATGTCGAAGGGCCTAATACAATTCACTGTTCCAAATTTCAGCAAAATCGGATAAAAAATGTGGCTTTTATGGGCGTAAGACCCTAAATCGGCCGATCGGTCTATATGGGGGCTATATCAAGATATAGTCCGATATAGCCCATCTTCGAACATAACTTGCTTATGGACAAAAAAAGAATCTGTGCAAAATTTCAGCTCAATATCTCTATTCTGATTTCAACAGACAGACGGACAGACGGACGGACATGTCTAGATCGTCTTAGATTTTTACGCTGATCAAGAATATATATACTTTATAGGGTCGGAAATGGATATTTCGATGTGTTGCAAACGGAATGACAAAATGAATATACCCCCATCCTTCGGTGGTGGGTATAACAACGTCTTAAGTTCGGATACCCACCACCATGAAAACGGAATTACCAAAAGCAAATACCCCTATCTTATGGTGGTGGGCATAAAAATTATGCTTACACTTCACATTCGTGGCTGTCTCAACAACGAGAATAAGAATATGTGTATTGATCATTCACGCTAGCGTAAAGAAACTTTTAGTTTTTTGGACCCCTGCTGTACGCTTACCTCATTTAGGTAAGCGTAAGTAAGAACGGTAGCCCAAGGCATCTGGTGGGTATCGAACCTACAACCTTCGCACTGGCAATTCGAGCACACTACCAACTAAGCTACCGGGGCTCCCTATCTTAGCTATCAAAAGTATATAATTCGCCTTATTCTCTTTTTTTTTACCAAATGAACAAAAGCTTTTAAGTTCCTTTAGAGAAAAAATAACTTTACCATTTAGAAGTTGTTCGCAGAGAAACTTTAGGTATCTAAGTAACTTCGCACATGTAGTTCTTGCCTGTTTGCCCAATTCCCGAGTTTCTCTTCTTTAGATCTGACAGCATTTCTGCATGCCTCGTTAAAACAATCAGTTTCCCTACATTGAGAATCTCCGAAGTTAGTGGGGCTTTTCTTGTGTTGATTCCCTCTCTTAAATGGTACAATCTTTTCTGAGCTTAGACAGTCCTAAGCATCTCGGCCAAATCTTCTTATGGGTAATATTTCGATTTTTTCCACTGGTCATTGGCTTATTTCGGCGCTTTTGCCTATATTTCTCATTCAATTTTATAAAATGTAGAGGATTTTTTTTTTTGAATTTTTGCCAAGCTCTACATCATTTTGTTGCTAAACTTTCTTCTTTTTAACACCCTGACCATGGTTACAAATGCTTTGTGTGCTGTGTCGTGTGTTGATCATTCTCTTTGACAAAAAACCAAAGTCATATTTGTACATACGATATGCGACTATATAGTGTACGAGTATATTCGTCTGCAGAAGTTCACATACATGTTGCCATTCAGCCATTCATTCAGAATATCTTTGTGTATAATCAGAAACCCACAACTCTGAATACTGCCACATCAAACTTTGTGTCACTCTATGTGTATGTTTTTGGGAAAGTGTATGAGGAATTGGGTATACTTGTGTGTGTGTTTGTGTATGTTTGTATGTTCGTTTGGTGCATCACAGCTTTATACACTTGGGTGATGAATGACTCTTTTAATTAGTTGATGCCGGACATGCATGTGTTGCAAAAATGAAATGAGTATTTTTGTTTGCTCAAACTCATCTGACATATCCGAGAATTAAGAAAATGTCAGAATGAATTTTAAAACAAGTAAAAGCGTGTTAAGTTCGGCCGGTCCGAATTTTGGGAACCCACCACCATGGATTCTGCTAAAACTTTATTCAAAATTAATTTAGTTGAAAGGTAAATGTATGCCTACATACCAAACTTCTGTCAAACTAGCAAAAGATAAAGCTTCTAGGAACCGAACAAGGATGATCAAGAGACTTGTTTACATGGGAACTTTATCAGGCTGATTTGGACCACATTTGGAATGGAAGTCGTAACTGTACACCGCATATAAAACTTCAGATAAATCGGACAAAAATTGTGGCTTGTAAGGACTCAAGAAGTCAAATCGGGAGATCGGTTTATATGGGAGCTATATCCGGTTATAGACCGATTTGGACCGTACTTGACGAAGTTGTTGGAAGTCATAACAGAACAATACGTGCAAAATTTCAGCCAAATCGGACAAAAATTGCGGCTTATAAGGACTCAAGGAGTCAAATCGGGAGATCGGTTTATATTGGAGCTATATCGGGTTAGGGACCGATTTAAATCGTACTTGACACAGTTGTTCAAAGTCAAAACAGAACACTACGTGCAAAATTTCAGCCAAATCGGGCAAAAATTGCGTCTTGTAGGAGCTAAAGAAGTCAAATCGGCAGATCGGTTTACATGGGACCTATATGAGGTTATATACCGATTTAGACTGTACTTGACACAGTTATTACAAAATATAATATCGCAGAACACTACATGCAACATTTCAGCGAAATCGGAGAAAAATTGAGGTGTCTAGGGGCTCAAGAAGTCTAATCGGGAGATCGGTTTATACGGGAGCTATATCTAAATCTGAACCGATATGGTCCACTTGCGATCTCCAACGACCTACATCATTACTAAGTATCTGTGCAAAATTTCAAGCGGCTAGCTTTACTTGTTCGACCGCTTTCGTGATCACTACAGACAGACGAACGGACATGGCTAGATCGACTCAGAATGTTGCGAAGATCAAGAATATATATACCTTATGGGTTCTTAGACGATTATTTTGAGGTGTTACAAACGGAATGACTAGATTAGATTACAACACACATGTAAATGCGTGTCTCCGTGGATGTTTATTATCACCACTGAATGTATACTTCTCATAACCTTTTTTCATTAAATTTAATTACAAAAGGCCATGCCAGTCATGTGCAGAGCAATAACAAACCAGTAAAAACGTGCCAAGTTTGGCTGGGCCGGATCTTATATAACCTTCACCATGGATCGCATTGTTGTCCTGTTGTTTTCCCTGTATCTCTTTTTAGGCCAACAAAGGATTAAGAGCTATATCTTAATCCTATGTATCGAGTTGAATTTTGAAGACCATTGTAGAAGTCATTGTGTAAAATTTCAGCCAATTCGATTAATAATTGCATACTTTAGGGGGTTCAAGGAGTAAAATAGGGAGATCGGTTTATATGGGGCTGTACCAGGCTATAGACCGATTCAGACCTTATTTGAAACGTATGTTCGCGGTCATGGGAGAAGCCGTTGTACAAAATCTCAGCCAAATCGAATAATAATTGCGCCCTCTTGTGAGTCAAGAAGTCAAGATCCCAGATCGGTTTATATTGCTCAAGAATATATATTTTTTATGAATATTAATATTTTACGAATATTTCGAGAAGTTACAAACAGAATGATAAAATTAGTATACCCCTATCCTATGGTGGAGGTTACAAAAAGACTAAATTATGACTATTAAGGTAGTCATATAAGTAGTCACTACCACACGATGATCAATGTTATAGGCGTTAAGCCACTCCAAGCGAGCGATCTCTAACATTTAAATTAGCGCCATCTTCTGGCTGCTATAAATTGTATTTAGTTGATCGAATTGAAATCAGCCAGTAGATGGCGAAAACTTTGAGAAGCCAACATGAACAGAAAAAGGGCGGAATGGTCAAAATTGAATATACAGCATTTATCTTTGTTATGACAACCTATCGGTCCTTTGAATAAAGAAAAAAAATTTAAATTACGTTGAGTTTGTTTGCGGTGTTATTTTTTTACTTTTTCAAAATTGGAGCTTCCAGGGGCTCAAGAAGTCAAATCGGGAGATCGATTTATATGGAAGCTATATCTAAATCTGAACGGATAGAGCCCATTTCTAAATTTCAAGCGGCTATCTTTATGCGTTCGATCGCTATCGTGATTTCGACAGACGGAAGGACGGACATGGCTAGTTCGACTCAAAATTTCGCCAAACGGATTTGTAGACCTATCACTACAATATGGGTATCAAATTTAAGGTATTTAAGAGTAGAAAATGAATCTGATATCCAATTGTGGGCCCAAGTGTTTCGTGTGTCACCCCACCTACAAAAAACTCTCAAATCGGACACATTTACCGATGATGGCAATATGGATCTTAAGTAAAAGATCTTTGGTAGTAGAGCACAACATTGATTTTCACTTTTGGGACCAAGTCTCTGGATGCCAAACTCACCCCAAAAAGGTGTTTTTTGACCATTGCAATGTGGGGTTTAAATAAAAGGTATTTGAGCAGGTGAAAGCGTGCTAAGTATGGTCGGGCCAAATCTTTTATACCCACCACCACTGATCGCATTTGTCGAGTCCTTTTTCAGTTATCTCTTTTTTTTAGCTAACAAGGGATAAAAGAAAAGAATTGCTATGGTAATTGAATTGAATGTTGGAGACCTGTGGTAGAAGTCATAGTGTAAAATTGCATCCAAATCGAATAAGAATTGCGGCCTTTAGGGGCTCATGAAGTAAGATAGGGAGATCGGTTTATAGGGAAGGACAATCATAAAATCAACAGGCTGAAAAGTCCTCATATACTTGATCTATCATAAAGAGAATATCAAAATAATTTCTTTTTTTTCGAGTTTGTTGGAACGCGATACAACGTCATTCCTAATTATAAAATTTGATTAGGATTTTGCTTAAAACAGATTACAAATAAAGAAAAAAACTAGGAAAAAAAGGATATAAGAAAAGATTTGCTCTGCTATTAGAGCGATATCAAGATATGGTCCGGTTTGGACCACAATTCGTATAAGAATTGCGCCCATTGGGGCTCACGAAGTAAAATAGAGAGAACGATTTATATGGGATCTGTATCGGGCTATAGACCGATTCAGACCATAATAAACACGAATGTTGATGGTCATGAGAGAATCCGTCGTACAAAATTTCAAGAAGTCAAGATCCCAGATCGGTTTATATGGCAGCTATATCAGGTTATGAACCGATTTGAACCTTATTTGACACAGTTGTTGGATATCATAACGAAATACTTCGTGCAAAAATTCATTCAAATCGGATAAGAATTGTGCCCTCTAGAGGCTCAAGAAGTCAAGACCCAAGATCGGTTTATATGGCAGCTATATCAGGTTATGAACCGATTTGAACCTTATTTGACACAGTTGTTGAAAGTAAAAATAAAATACGTCATGCAAAATTTCAGCCAAATCGGATAGAAATTGCGCCCTCTAGAAGCTCAAGAAGTCAAATCCCCAGATCTGTTTATATGACAGCTATATCAGGTTATGGACCGATTTGAACCATACTCGGCACAGTTGTTGGATATCATAACAAAACACGTCGTGCAAAATTTCATCCCAATCGGATAAGAATTGAGCACTCTAGAGGCTCAAGAAGTCAAGACCCAAGATCGGTTTATATGGCAGCTATATCAGGTTATAGACCGATTTGAACCATACTTGACACAGTTGTTGGATATCATAACGAAATACTTCGTGCAAAATTTCATTTCAATCGGATAAGAATTGCGCACTCTAGAGGCTCAAGAAGTCAAGACCCAAGATCGGTTTATATGGCAGCTATATCAGGTTATGGACCGATTTGAACCATACTTGGCACAGTTGTTGGATATCATAACAAAACACGTCGTGCAAAATTTTCATTCTGATCGGATAAGAATTGCGCACGCTAGAGGCTCAAGAAGTCAAGACCCAAGATCGGTTTATATGGCAGCTATATCAGGTTATGGACCGATTTGAACCATACTTAGCACAGTTGTTGGATATCATAACAAAACACGTCGTGCAAAATTTCATTCCAATCGGATAAGAATTGCGCACTCTAGAGGCTCAAGAAGTCAAGACCCAAGATCGGTTGATATGGCAGCTATATCAAAACATAAACCGATATGGCCCATTTACAATACCAACCGACCTACACTAATAAGAAGTATTTGTGCAAAATTTCAAGCGGCTAGCTTTACTCCTTCGGAAGTTAGCGTGCTTTCGACAGACAGACGGACGGACGGACGGACGGACGGACAGACGGACGGACGGACGGACGGACGGACAGACGGACGGACATGGCTAGATCGACATAAAATGTCACGACGATCAAGAATATATATACTTTATGTGGTCTCAGACGAATATTTCGAGTAGTTACAAACAGAATGACGAAATTAGTACACCCCCCATCTTATGGTGGAGGGTATAAAAATATGTTGTTGGAGCGTTCGCCTTTTGCGTTACATATCCTTGGACCAAATAATTTTGCAGCTTTCCCTTATCCTATAATGGCTCTACATACAAACGTTGTATATGCACAATCAGACCCTTTACAAAACAAAGTGAAACGAAATGATCATTTATTAAGTTTATGGAGCAGCGTTTTTATACCCACCATCGTAGAATGGGGGTATACTTATCGAATCATTCCGTTTCTAACACCTCGAATTATTCATCTAAGACCCCATAAAGTATATACATTCTTGATCGTCTCGACGTTCTGAGTCGATATAGCCATGTCCGTCCGTCAGTCCGACCGTCCGTCTGTCGAAATCGCGGTAGAGTTTGACCGCGTAAAGCTAGCTGCTTGAAATTTTGCATAGATATCTAATATCGATGTAGGTCATTGCGGATTGCAAATGAACCATATCAGTTCAGATTAAGATACAGCTCCTATATTAACCGATCTCCCGATTTAAATTCTTGAGCTCCTGGAAGCCGCAATTTTTGCCCGATTTAGCTTTTGCATGTGGTAATCTGTTGAGTCTTCAAACAACTGTGCCAAGTAAGGTCCAAATCGGTCTATAACTGGATACAGCTCTCATATAAACCCATCGCCCAATTGGACTTCTTGAGGCCTTACAAGCCAAGTACGGCGAAAATAAGTCTAATATAGCTACTATGTCAACCGGTCTCTCGATCATCCTTGTTCGGGTCCTAAAAGCTTTTAATTTTTGCTAGTTTGACAGAATTTGTTATCCATGGTGGTGGGTTCCCAAGATTCGGCCCGGCCGAACTTAGCACGCTTTTACTTGTTTTCTTTCATCCTCTGCTGCTGCTGTTTTTGTGCGGTCCATGCTGGTTGCTATCCCTTTTTCAGTCTTTTTGAAATTGTAAACATTCAAATATTAATTGAAGCATTTTTCATATAACAAAACAAACATACAAAGGAAAATTAAAAGCCACACATCCCATGTCCATGTTATTAGACACCGACATCAATGACATTTTTTTGGGTGTTTGTGGAAGCTCATAAAAGGGTACCACATATATCTCTGGAATATTGAAGAGAATTTTCTTTTTTAAGAGAAAAAAAATAAATTATGGAAAATAGACATTCATACTTTTTCACTTTAATTGATATGTTGGGATTTATGATTGAATTTATTTAGATGAAATATTTTTTAGATTGTTGAATGAGAGCTAAAATTGATTTAATTTGAACGGTAAAAGTGTAATTGTAAAATGAATATTTGAATAAAACTATGGGAAATATGTCAGATTTATCACAAAACTAGTAAAAAAGCATTAAATTCGGCCGTGCCGAACTGTTGATACCCACCACCATGGATATATTCACTATCAAAATTTATTATAACACTACTATAGCCTTTTTAATATCCCAAAAATATAGTCTGATCTTAACCATATTTGGTTCAGGTGGCGAAAAGCTCTATTCAAGTAACAGTTCGAAATTTCAGCGAAATCGGGTTATAAGTGCGCCTTTTATGTGATTACGCCCTCATTCTGATGATCGATCTATATGACATCTATATCTAAATATGGTCCGATCTGGACCATATTTGGGTTGGATGTCGGTAGTCTTAAAGCAGCTGTTTCAAATTTCAGCAAAAACGGAGAATAAAGGCGCTTTTTATGGTCTTTAGACCCTAAAGCTGAAGATCGGTCCCCATGGCAGCTGTATCTAAATATAGCCAGGTCTAGAACATTTTCGGGACAGATGTTGGGAGTCTTAATACAACCCACTGTTCCAAATTTCAGCGAAGTCGGGTATAAATTCGCCAAAATCGGCAGATCGGTCTATATGACAGCTATATCCAAAAATGTGCCGATCTGGAGCATTTTTGGTTCGGATATCGACTGTCCTAATAAAACGCAATGTTTTGAGTTTTAGCAAAATCGGGTAATAAATGCGTCTGTTATAGGCTTAGAACCCTAAAACGGCCAGCTTAGTTCCTTAAGCGGGAGATCGGTCTCTATGGCAGCTATATCTAAATATAGCCCGATCTGGATCATGTTCGGAACATATGTTTGGAGTCTTGATGCAACTCACTGTTCCAAAGTTTCGCAAAGTCGGGCAACAAATGCGCCTGTTATGGGACTAAGTCCCTAAATCGGCCAGATCGATACATATGGCAGCTATATCCAAATATGTTCCGATCTGGACCATTTTTGGTTCGGATATCGGTGGTACTAATGAAACTCAGTGTGCTAAATTACAGCGGAATCCGTTAATATATGAGCTTGTTATAGTCTTAAGACCCTAAATCGCCAGATTGGTCTATATGACGGCTATATCCGAATATAGTCCGATGTGTCCCATTCAAGAACTGCGAATAGGTGAAATACGAGTCTGTGCAAAATTTCAACTCAATATCTCAATTTTTAAAGACTGCGGCGTGATTACAACTGACGGACTCACGGACGGATAGACACACCGACATCATTAAATGTGCTTCAAAATTTTACAATATTCCGAATTATAGATACTTTGTACGGACGAAAATCGATATTTCGATGTGTTTGCAAACGAAATGGACTAGATTAGTATACCCCCCTCCTATTGTGGTGGTTATAACAAAGCCATTCTCATACCGTTTGATACATGACTATTCCGATATGGTGCTGGGCATTAAAATGATTTTCGTTAACAATTTTGTCAATGTTTTAATTTTTCTGGAAAATTTTATCAACTTTGAATTTAAATTCCCTACAGTTCTCTTTCTTCCTTCGATCTTCATTGGCATAGCCTTCACACAGATTTAATATCTTTCGTCTGTCTTTATGAACATTCACTCAAACGTGTTTACCAAAAATATGATTGCAGCTAGATTTAGGTATAAGTTTCCTTCCTGCCACAGTTGCATTACTCTTGCCATTGCTAGTCCTCATGCAATGATGCCAACCGGTAAACTATCATTAATTTTCTTGTTGTAATTTCCTTAGTTGAACATAGTCACGTACGTATTTATGCATTGCTGTTTTTGACACTCAATTAAAACTCGTTGGCCTTCAGAATGAAGAACGGCAGGTAGGTAGCTTTGGAGATATAAGAATGTGCCGAAATAAAACAAGTAAAACTTACGTTCGGCAGGGCCGAATATAAGGAACTATCACCATGGATTTTGCTAAAAACTTCCAGGAATGAACTTAGTTCACCACACTACTGCGGAATCAGGCAAACATTGGAACCTCTAAGGTCCGTAGAAGACTAATCGTGAGTTAGGTTATATATGGGAGCTATATCAGGTTATAAGCCGATTTTAACCATAAGTGACAAGGTTGTTGGTAGTTGTAACATAACACTACATGCCATTTCAGTCAAATCGGACAAAAAGGCTTCCAGGGGCAAAAAATCTTAAATCGGGAGCATTATCAGGTTATAGGTCGATTTGGACCATTGTTGTTGGTAGTTGTAACAGAACGGTACATGCAATTTCAGCAAAATCTGACAAAAATGTAAGCATACAGGTGCTCAAGGCGAGAAAACGATTTATATGGAAGCTATATCACATTAAATACAGACTTGAACAGTACTTAACAAAGTTGTTGGAAGATCGCAATAAAACACTACCTACAAAATTTCAACCTAATCAGACAAAACAAGTAAAAAGGCGTTAAGTTCGGCCGGGCCGAACCTTGGATACCCACCACCTCGTATATATATGTGAACAACCTTTCCTCAAAATCCGGTGCATAATTCATACCTTATGCCCCATAGCAGCTTTATCAATATATGTTCCGATTTGGACCAAATACTAATAAGTACAAGTCAATGTTCAATTATGAATAACAAAATATTGGTATTTTTTGTAGCTATATCTAAATGTAAATCGATCTGAATCATATACAATATGGATGTCGAAAAGCCTAACATAAGTCAATGTGTCAAATTTCAGTTAAATCGGATTATAAATGTGCCTTTTTTGGGGCCAAGACTTTAAATTGAGATATCGGTCTATAAGGGAGCTATATGCGAATCTTGATCGATCTAGACTAAATTACAGAAATATGTGGAGGGGCTTAACTTAACTCTCTGTCCCAAATTTAGGCAACATCGGATAATAAATGCACCTTTTATGGGCCCAAAACATTAAATCGAGATATCAGTCTATATGGCAGCTATATCCAAATTTAGACCGATCTGAGCCAAATTGACGAAGAACGTCGAAGGGCCTAACACTACTCACTGTCCCAAATTTCAGCAAAATCGGATAATAAATCTGGCTTCTATGGGCTTTAGACCCTAAATTGGAGGATCGGTCTATATGGCAGCTATATAAAAATTTAGACCGATCTGAGCCAAATTGACGAAGAACGTCGAAGGGCCTAACACTACTCACTGTCCCAAATTTCAGCAAAATCGGATAATAAATGTGGCTTTTATGGGCCTAAGACCCTAAATTTGAGGATCGGTCTATATGGCAGCTTTATCCAAATCTGGACCGATCTGACCGATCAAATTGACGAAAAATGTCGAAGGGCCTGTGACAACTCACTGTCCCAAATTTCAGCAAAATCGGATAATAAATATGGCTTTTATGGCCCTAAGACCCTTAATCGGAGGATCGGTTTATATGGCAGCTATATCTAAATCTGGACCGATCTGAGCCATATTCACGGAGGATGTCGAAAGGCCTAACACAACTCACTGTCCCAAATTTCAGCAAAATCTGATAATAAAAGTGGTTTTTATGGGCCTAAGACCCTAAATCGGCGGATCGGTCTATATGGGGGCTATATCAAGATATAGTCCGATATAGCTCATCTTCGAACTTAACATGCTTATTTAGAAATAATGATCTGTGCGAAGTTTCAGCTCATTATCTCTATTTTTGAAGACAGTAGCGCGATTTCAACAGACGGACGGACGGATAGACGGACGGACAGACGGGCGGACGGACGAACAGACATGGCTAGATCGTCTTAGATTTTTACGCTAATCAAGCTTATATATATTCTTTATGGGGTCGGAATGGATAGAGCTCATAAATCCCTACAAAAAAATGCCGAAATGCTATGAATATCTCTAACGGCTTATGAGTTATTGGACTTACAGCAAATTTTTTTTGAAAATTGAAGTCAAGGTATCGTCGGCCTTTCGGAATTGTTGGGACTATTTGTGATGTTTTTTTGGGTAGCGTTTTTGAAATCGTTGGAATATTTTACACACGATAGCTTCTTTCAAAATTTCATAGCCGCACATGAAAATTTTGATTTTTGCCACCTATTTCCTCTGTATCCGCCATAGTGCGTCGGTGATG
Organism: Stomoxys calcitrans; assembly: GCF_963082655.1. NCBI lineage: Eukaryota > Metazoa > Arthropoda > Insecta > Diptera > Muscidae > Stomoxys > Stomoxys calcitrans. The sequence continues at coordinate 18,274,900 of NC_081552.1, read as the reverse complement.
GGAGTAATATCACCCAATGGACCGATTCAAATCAAATATGGTGCGTATGTTGGAGGTCATAAAATCACTGTGCAAAATGTCAGCCACATCGGATAAGAATTGCGTCGTCTACAGGCTCAAGAAGTATAATCGGGAATCCGTTTATATGGGAGCTATACCAGCTTATGAACTAATTTCAACCATACTTAGCACAGTTGTTGGAAGTTATAACAAAATACTTTGTGCAAAGTTTTAGCAAAATCAGATAAGGCTCAAGAAATATACTAGGGAATGCATTAGTGTGGTGTATGTCCTGTGGTTTTCACTTCCGTTTTATAAAAATGTCCACATCTTGGAAGAGATATTAACACATCATTAGATAAATGATCTTCGCTCTAATGGGCAAATAAAATTAGAAATTGAACAAGTAAAAGCGTGCTAAGTTCGGCCGGGCCGAATATTATATACCCTCCACCATGGATCGCATTTGTCGAGTTCTTTTCCCGCCATCTCTTCTTAGGCAAAAAAAGGATTTAAGAAAAGATTTGCTCTGCTATTAGAGCGATATCAAGATATGGTCCGGTTTGGACCACAATTAAATTATATATTGGAGACCTGTGTAAAATGTCAGCCAATTCGAATAAGAATTGCGCTCTTTGTGGGCTCAATAAGTAAAATAGAGAGATCGATTTATATGGGAACTGTATCGGGCTATAGACCGATTCAGACCATAATAAACACGTATGTTAATGGTCATGAGAGAATCCGTCGTGCAAAATTTCAGGCAAATCGGATAATAATTGCGACCTCTAGAGGCTCAAGAAGTCAAGTCCCCAGATCTGTTTATATGACAGCTATATCAGGTTATGAACCGATTTGAACCATATTTGGCACAGTTGTTCGGTATCACAAAAAAATACTACGTGCCAAAATTCATTCAAATTGGATAAGAATTGCGCCCTCTAGAAGCTCGAGAAGTCAAGACCCAAGATCGGTTTATATGACAGCTATATAAGGTTATGGACCGATTTGAACCATACTTAGCACAGTTGTTGGATATCATAACGAAACACGTCGTGCAAAATTTCATTCCAATCGGATAAGAATTTCGCACTCTAGAGGCTCAAGAAGTCAAGACCCCAGATCGGTTTACATGGCAGCTATATCAGGTTATGGACCGATTTGAACCATACCTGGCACAGTTGTTGAATATAATAACGAAACTAGTCGTGCAAAATTTCATCGCAATCGAATAGGAATTGCGCACTCTAGAGGCTCAAGAAGTCAAGACCCAAGATCGGTTACAATCAGAATGACGAAATTAGTATACCCCCCATCTTATGGTGGAGGGTATAAAAAGTAAAAACGTGCTAAGTTCCTCCGGGCCGAATCTTGGAAACCCACCACCATGGATTCTGCTAAAAATGTATACAAAATAAATTTAGTTGGAAAGCAATATTTTATTCTGCATACCAAAATATTGGGTTGCCCAAAAAGTAATTGCGGATTTTTAATATAGTCGGCGTTGACAAATTTTTTCACAGCTTGTGACTCTGTTATTGCATTCTTTCTTCTGTCAGTTATCAGCTGTTACTTTTAGCTTGCTTTAAAAAAAAAGTGTAAAAAAAGTATATTTGATTAAAGTTCATTCTAAGTTTTATTAAAAATCCATTTACTTTCTTTTAAAAAATCCGCAATTACTTTTTGGGCAACCCAATACCTTCAAATCAGCAAAAACTAAAGCTTCTTGGAACCGAACAAGGATGATCGAGTGACCAGTATACATGGGAGGTATATCAGCTTACATGCCGATTTGGACCGTCTTTGGCACAGTTGTTATAAGCCGTAACAGAACAACGCATAAAAAATTTCAGCCAAATTAGACAATAATTGCAGCTTGAAAGGACTCAAGAAGTAAAATCGGTTATATGGGTTATAGTCATAACAGACATAACATGGAAGTCATAACAGAAAACTACATGCAAAGTTTCAGCCAAATCGGACTAGAATTGCGGGTTGTAAGTGTTCAAGAATTTAAATCTGGAAATCGGTTTATATGGGAGCCATATCCAAATCTGAACCGGTATGGCCCATTTCCAATCCGCAACGACCTACAGCCGTATTAAGTAACTGTGCAAATTTTCAAGCGGCTGGATTTACGCATTCGACCGCTATCGTGATTTCGACAGTCAAATGAACATGGCTAGATCGAATCAGAACGGCCAGACGATCAAGAATATATATACTTTATGGGATCTTAGACGAATATTTTGAGGTGTAACAAACGGAACGACTAGATTAGTACACTCCCATCCTATGTTGGTGGGTATAACAAAGTTTATTTTTTGTCTGACGTGAAACAAGCTGAAAGTAGGCAGCTATATTAAAATATTGTATGATCTATACTATATTAGATACGAATATCTATGAGTATACTACAACTCATTGTTCCAGATATCGGCATTGTGCTTTAAATGTGCTCGAGACCTTTGACAGATGGGGTGTGGCGCACAACCCTCATATAGACTTCCACCAAACGGCTGTATACACCAATCATGACAATATGGACTAAATTAAAGGTATAAGGTTGTGAACTGCGACTCTGATATCATTATTCTGCTCATATATCTAGCGGACCCCACCTCACCCCAAAACAGTCGATCAATTATAATGACCTAACGGGACACTGTGTGATTTAATTAATTAAATAATGTGTGGGGGACATCATAGCCCCGAAATTGTGACGTTCAGCGTGATAGCAGGAGTTGCAAACCTTAGCAACACCTTTTTGTTCAAGAGTTTTATACGGTAAGAAATTGAAGAAGGACGTTGAAAAGCCTAACTAAACTCACTGTCCCAAAATTCAGCAAAATCGGATAATAAATGTGGCTTTTATGGGCCTAAGATCCTAAATATATACAGGGTGGCTGATGAAAGCCGCTACCAAAAAAAAATGTAATAACTTTTTTTCTATTTAATAATAATAATTTAATAATTAATTTAATTAATTAATTAATTAATTTAATTAATAATAATTTAATAATTAATTTAATAATTTAATTTAACATGAATAAAAGAAAAATGTATTCCATACACCGAAAAAATATATATATATATATATATATATATATATATATATATATATAACCTGCTTATGGAAAAAGAAGAATCAGCTCAATATCTCTTTTTTTAAAGACTGTAGCGTGATTTCAACAGACAGACGGACGGACATGTCTAGATCGTCTTAGATTTTTACACTGATCAAGAATATATATACTTTATAGGGTCGGAAATGGGTATTTCGATATGTTGCAAACGGAATGACAAAATGAATATGCCCCCATCCATCGGTGGTGGGTATAAAAAAAGACTAAATGATAACTATTTAATAGGTAGTCATATGGTGTGGTGGTTGTCTATGAATGGCTATTTATAGACATTTGAGTCTAAATACCCATCGGGCCGCTCCATTTCATTTCAATATGGGGCTCAAATGAAAGGTATTCGGGAGTAGATTTCGAATCTGGCGTACAAAGTCAGATCGAAGTATAGGCGGTCACGCCACTCCTCAAAAACGCCATTAGACTCATTATGACTATATGATACTTGGCTGAACCGATTTCCATAACATTTTCATAGATTGTGTACGTTTTCTGAAAGGAAACATAGCCTATATTATTTTTATACCCACCACCAAAGGATGGGGGTATATTCATTTTGTCATTCCGTTTGCAACACATCGAAATATCCATTTCCGACCCTATAAAGTATATATATTCTTGATCAACGTGAAGATCTAAGAAGATCTAGACATGTCCGTCCGTCTGTCCGTCTGTCTGTTGAAATCACGCTACAGTCTTCAAAAATAGAGATATTGAGCTGAAACTTTGCACAGATTATTTTTTTGTCCATAAGCAGGTTAAGTTCGAAGATGGGCTATATCGGACTATATCTTGATATGGCCCCCATAAAGACCGATCTGCCGATTTAGGGTCTTAGGCCCATAAAAGCCACATTTTTTAACCGATTTTGATGAAATTTGGGACAGTGAGTTATGTTAGGCCCCTCGACATCCTTCGTCAATTTGGCCCAGATCGCTCCAGATTTGGATATAGCTGACATATAGAGCGATCCTCCGATTTAGGGTCTTAGACCCATAAAAGCAACATATTTTATCCGATTTTGCTGAAATTTGGGACAGTGAGTTGTGTTAGGTTCCTCGACATTCTTCGTCAATTTGGCTCAGATCGGTCCAGATTTGGATATAGCTGTCATATAGACCGATCCTACGATTTAGGATGCTAGGTCCATTAATGCCACATTTATTATCCGATTTTGCTGAAATTTGGGACAGTGAGTTATAGTAAGCCCTTCGACATCCTTCGTCAATTTGGCCCAGATCGGTCCGGATTTGGATATAGCTGTCATATAGACCGATCCTACGATTTAGGATGCTAGACCCATAAAAGCTACATATTTTATCCAATTTTGCTGAAATTTGGGACAGTGAGTTGTGTTAGGTTCCTCGACATGCTTCGTCAATTTGGCCCAGATCGGTCCAGATTTGGATATAGCTGCCATATGGACCGATCCAACGATTTAGGATGCTAGGCCCATTAAAGCCACATTTATAATCCGACTTTGCTGAAATTTGGGACAGTGAGTTGTAGTAAGCCCTTCGACATCCTTCGTCAATTTGGCCCAGATCGGTCTAGATTTGGATATAGCTGTCATATAGACCGATCCTACGATTTAGGATGCTAGGCCCATTAAAGCCACATTTATAATCCGACTTTGCTGAAATTTGGGACAGTGAGTTGTAGTAAGCCCTTCGACATCCTTCGTCAATTTGGCCCAGATCGGTCCAGATTTGGATATAGCTGTCATATAGACCGATCCTACGATTTAGGATGCTAGGCCCATAAAAGCCACATATATTACCCGATTTTGCTGAAATTTGGGACAGTGAGTAGTGTTAGGCCCTTCGACATCCTTTGTCAATTTGGCTCAGATCGGCCCCGATTTGGATATAGCTGTCATATAGACCGATCTCTCGATTAAAGGTTTTGGGCCCATAAAAGGCGCATTTATTGTCAGATGTGGCCAAAATTGGGGACAGTGGGTTAAATTAAGCCCATCGACATACTTCTGCAATATGGCACAGATCGGTTCAGATTTGGATATAGCTGTCATATAGTCCGATCTCTCGATCTAAGGTTTTGGGGTCATAAAAGGCGCGTTTATTGCCCGATGACGCCGAAATTTTGGACGGTGAGTTGTGTTAGGCCCTTCGACATCCTTTTTAAATTTGACCCAGATCCGTCCAGATCTGCCATATAGACCGATATCTCGATTACTAGTCTTGATCCCATAAAAGTGGAATTTATAATACGATTTCACTGAAATTTTACACAGTGACTTATGCTAAGCATTTCGACATCCGTGTAGTACATTGTTCAAATCGGTTTATTTTTAGATATAGCTACTTAAAAGACCAATATTTTGTTATACACAATGAACAATGAATTGTATTTATTAGTATTTGGTCCAAATCGGAACATGTTTCGATATAGCTGCTATGGGGCATAAGGTATGCATTTTTCACCAGATTTTGACGAAAGGTGGTTTACATATATAACCGAGGTGGTGGGTATCCAAAGTTCGGCCCGGCCGAACTTAACGCCTTTTTACTTGTTATATATCGGGTGGTACCCCGAAAACGCCACCCATATCCGAAAGAGGTACGATGGGCACAATAAGGGTGTCAAATGAAAGGTTTTGGAGACCAGAAAACGAATATGGTATTAAAATTTGGGTCCAAGTACCCAGGGGGCCTCCAACCCCAAAACTCCTCTAAATAGATATATTCGAAGTTCATGTCAATATGGGATTAAAATGAAAAGTATTAGGCAGTAGATAAAAATATGGCACAAAACATTAGGTCCAAGTAATGGGAGGTCGCCCACCCCCAAATACCTCCAAATGGGCATATTGGCCGACCATAGCTATTTGGGACTCAAATGAAATGTATAAGGGAGTAGATTACGAATATGACATTAAAAATTGCGTTCAAGTTTAGGTGGCACCTTTCCTCATAAAGATATGCCAAATGGGTTACTTGACCCCATAGGACAATATTGGGACACAAATGAAAGGTATTTGAAAGTAGAAAATGAATTTGATATCCAATTTTGTTAGCCAAGTGTTTTGGGGTACGCCATAAACCACGCCCTAAACTAATCTTCATTTCCGTTGGGAATAAAGAACAAATTTGATATCCATTTTCAGTGCAAAGTGACGGTGGCCGCCCCAGCCCCAAACACCCTCCAAACGGTTCATATTTACCGGTTTAAGTTTAAACTCAATAACTCAATAGGACCTTTCTATAGCCGAGTCCGTAGTGCAACACCTCTATGGGAAAATTTTTTTAATGACCATGTATGGCATTGTACATCGCAAATGTCGTCAACATTAAGAGGGGGTCAGCGTCATATGCTACAATAACACGAATTCGATATCCGCATTCAGGGCGAAGTGTCCCCACTTTAAAAATATATTAGAGAGTTAAAGAAGGCGCAGCGGAGCGGGCCCGGTTCGGCTAGTAGCTTGCATATAAACTGATCTCCCAAATTGATTTCTTGAGTCGTTACAAGCCGCAATTTTTGTTCGATTTAGCTGAAATTTTGCATATAGTGTTTTGTTATGACTTCCAACAACTGTGCTAAGTACGGCCAAAATCGGTCTTTATATGATATAGCTCCCATGTAAACCGTTCTCTCGATCATCCTTGTTCGTTTCCTAGAAGCTTCAATTTTTGCTGGTTTGATAGAAATTTGGTTTGTAGATTAAAGTAACGCCCTTTAACTAAATTTATTATGTATAAGATTTTAGCAAAATCCAAACTAAGCACTCTTTTACCCGTTTAAGTTTATGATGAACAGTTGATAGATATGTTGTCCTGTATGGCGTGACGGGACACATTTTTAGTTTTTTGTTTTACTTTTCCGTTTTGTTCCCAGGTTTATATAGTTTTTGCAAATTAAATTAATTAAAATTTTTCAATGCTTAATCAGGGGTGTAAATGTGTTTATATGTGTGAGTGTGGAAAGACTTCGGCTCTGTTTGAGTGCGACTGTTATAAGTGCCCACATATGGAGTCTATATTCTATTGCGGATAATGCAGTTTTTTGTATTTTCCACTTTTTCTATTCCTTTTTGTTCATTTTCCTCATCTACTTTGTGATAATAATCAAATTCACTTTGCTGAATAAACATTTATTCGTTGACCATGTAGTGAGAAGAAAACTTTTTTTAGACATGTCGGTTTTTTCACTTGCCTGATTTTTTATGGATTTTCCATACTCTCTTTCTATATTTTTATACGCACCACCGAAGAATGGGGGTATATTAATTTTGTCACTCTGTTTGCAGCACATCGAAATATCCATTTTCGACCCTACAAAGTATACATATATATCAGATCGTCGTAAAATTCTAGGGCGATTTAACCATGTCCATGTGTCTGCCCGTCCGTCTGTTTGTTGAAGTCGCCCTAGTCTTTGTAAATTTGGTACAATGAGTTGTGTTAGCTTGCCCGAATATGGTGGAGATCGGTCTGTATTTAGTAATAGCTGCTATGGATTTATAAATGATGAATTTTTATGCCCACCACCTCTGAAAGGGGGTATGTTCATTTGTCATTCAGGATGCAACACATCGAAATATCCATCTCCGACCCTATAAAGTATGTAAATTCTTGATCGTCATACAAATCTAAGACGATCTAGCCTTGTCAGTCGGTCTGTCTGTTGAAATCACGATACGGTCTTTGAAAATAGAGATAATGAACTGAAACTTGCATAGATACTTTTTCTTTCCATAAGCAGGTTAAAGTGGAAAATGGGCTATATAGGACTATATCTTGATATAGCCCCCATGTAGACCGATCCACCGATTTAGGGTTTTATGTCCATAAAAGTCACATTTATTGTATGATTTATGGGACAGAGAGTTGTGTTAGGATCTTCAACAACTTCCAGCAATTTGGCCCGGATCGGTTCAGATTTGGATATAGCTGTCATATAGACCGATCTCTTGATTTATGGTCTTGGGCCCATAAAAGGCACATTTATTGTCCGATTTTGCCAAAATTTGGGACAGTGAATTGTGTAAGGCCTATCGATAATCTCCTTCAATTTGGCCAAGATCGGGCCCCGATTTCATGTTCTGGGCCCATAAAAGGAGCAAGTATTGTACGATTTCGCCGAAATTTAGGACAGTGGGTTGAGTTAGGCCATACGACTTTAATTTGGCCTAGATCGGTTCAGATTTGGATATAGTTGCTTATAGACCGATGCATTTGATTAAAGTCTTAGCCCTATAAAACGCGCATTTATAAACCGATTTTGGCGAAATTTGACACAATGACTTATGTTAGGCTTTTCGACATCCGTGTCTTATATGGTTCAGATCGGTCTACATATGGATATAGCTACCAAAAAGACCAATATTTCGTTCTACAAAATCGTAAAATTATTAGACCACTCAATGCCCGTGCCGAATTTGGTGCAAGTCGGACCATATATTGATACAACTGCTATGGCGGCATAATATAAGCATTTTTCACCGGATTTTGATGAAAGGTGGTTTAGATATATACCAGAGGTGGTGGGTATCGAAAGATCGGCCCGCTCGAACATAACACCTTTTTACTTGTTTTTATACCCACCACCGAAGGATGGGCGTATATGAATTTTGTCATTCCGTTTGCAACACATCGAAATATCCATTTCCGACCCTATAAAATATATATATTCTTGATCAGCGTAAAAATCTAAGACGATCTAGCCATGTCTTTCCGTCTGCCTGTCCGTCTGTCTGTTGAAATCGCGCTACAGTCTTTAAAAACGGAGATATTGAGCAGAAACTTCACACAGACTCTTTTTTTGTTCATAAGCAGGTTAAGTTCGAAGATGGGTGATATCCGACTATATCCTGATTTAGCCCCCATATAGATCGATCCGCCGATTTAGGGCCTTAGGCCCAAAAAAGCCACATTTATTGTCCGATTTTGCTGAAATTTAGGAAAGTGAGTTGTGTTAGGCCCTTCGATATCCTTTTTTAATTTGGCTCAGATCGGTCCAGATTTGGATAAAACTGCCATATAGATCGATTCGCCGATTTAGGGTCTTAAGCCTATAAAACCACATTTATTATCCGATTTTGCTAAAATTTGGGACAGTGAGTTGTGTTATACCAGTCGACATTATTCTTCAATTTGGCCCAGATCGGTTCAGATTTGGGCCAAATCTGAACTTAGATCTCTCGATATGACGTTTTAAGGCCACAAAAGGCACATTTATTGTGCGATGTCGAAATTTGGGTTAGTTAGTGAGTGAGTTAAATTAAGTCCATCGACATACTTCTGCAATATGGCACAGATCGGTTCAGATTTAAGGTTTTGGGGCCATAAAAGGAGTATTTATTGTCCGATGTCGCCGAAATTTGGGACAGTGAGTTGTTAGGCTCTTCGAAATTTTTCTGCAACCTGCCCCATATCGGTCCAGATTTGGATATAGTTACCACATAAACCGCAATCTTGATTCGATTTCACTGAAATTTTACACAGTGATTAGGCTTTTTTACATACGTGTCGTATATGGACCAATATTTTGTTACACACAATTGAACAATGACTTGTGCTTATTAGTATTTGGTCCAAATCGGAACATATTTCGATTTATCTGCTACTGAGCATAATATATGCATTTTTCAAAGCATTTTGACGAGGTTATGGGTATCTAAAGTTCGGCCCGGCCGAACTTAAGGCCTTTTTACTTGTTCTTTTTTGTATTTTTATACCCTCCACCATAGGATGGGGGTATACTTATTTCGTCATTCTATTTGTAACATCTCGAAATATGCGTCTGAGACCCCATAAAGTATAAATATTCTTGATCGTCAATTTAACGCCCTTTTACTGGTTTTTTTTTGTATTTTTATACCCTCTACCATAGGATGGGGGTATGCTAATTTCGTCATTCTGTTTGTTACATCTCGAAATATGCGTCTGAGACCCCATTAAGTATATATATTCTTGATCGTCATGTCATTTCAAATCGATCTAGCCATGTCCGTCCGTCTGTCCGTCCGTCCGTCCGTCTGTCTGACCAAAACACGCTAACTTTCGAAGGAGTAAAGCTAGTCGCTTGAAATTTTGTACAAATACTTCTCATTACTGTAGATCGGTTGGGATTGTAAATGGGCCAAATCGGTCAATGTTTTGATATACCTGCCATATAAACCGATCTTGGGTCTTGATTTCTTGAGCCTCTAGAGGGCGCAATTCTCGTCCGATTTGACTGAAATATTGCATGTGGTGTTTTGGTATCACTTCCAATAACTGTGTTTAGTGTGATTCAAATCGGTTCATAATCTGGTATAGCTGTTATATAAACCGATCTTGGATCTTGTCTTCTTGAGCCAAAAGAGCGCTCAATTCTCATCCGATTTGGCTGAAATTTTGCATGAGTTGTTTTGTTATGACTTCCAACAACCGTGGCAAGTATGGCGCAAATCGGTACATAACCTGATATAGCTGCCATATAAACCGATCTGGGATCTTGACTTCTTGAGACTCTAGAGGGCGCAATTCTCATCTGATGTGGCAGAAATTTTGTAAAACGGCTTCTCTCACGACCTTCAACACACGTATCTAATATGGTCTGAATCGATCAGTAGCTTGATACAGCTGCCATATAAACCTATCTCCCGATTTTGCTTATTGAGCCCCTACAAGGGTGCGTAATTCTTATCCGAATGAACTGAAATATTACACAATGACTTCTACAATGTTCAGCATTCTTTAATGGACTGCATCGGACTACAATGTGATATAGCTCCAATAGCAAAACAGTTCTGATTCAATATTCTTTGTTTGCCTAAATAGAGATACCGCGCATAGAACTCAACAAATGCGATCCATGGTGGAGGGTATATAAGATTCGGCCCGACTGAACATAGCACGCTCTTATTTGTTGTTTCTGCTATCTTCATACGAACTAGTACTAACGCCTCCCGTGGAGTTGAGTTTTTGCTTTTGAGCCTTAAAACAGTCGCTGCTTGTAATGGAATCCTTTGTCAATTTGAATAGTCTGTGTGCTTGTGGGTGTATGTGCAAAAGGACACCAACTGCGAATGATGAAACACAGCATGTATGAGGGTTTCAATACGGAGTATATGAAGTGTGTTTATGTGTGGCACCCTTTGAATATGGCCTTAGATTATCAATGTGCATTAATCAAGTGAAGACTAATTAAAAATGTATGTGTATGCATGTGCAAATGTACTCACCCCCACATATGTATGTGTGGTTATACACACACATTCATATGTTCTGATACAATCAATAGCTTTCATGCAATTACATCTACTCATTTCTGATGCCCGCTAATGAATTCTGATCATAAATTTGTACAGAAAATTAAATAGGCGAAAAAACTTAATGCTATCCTTGAATTTCTTTTCAGCGTTATTTTTCCAATTTTCCATTTTTCACATCATCAAACTCAAAATAGCTCTGTGAAAACATTTGATTTGCTGTAAAATGATGCTGACGATAGGCAAGTAATTAACGATAAGCAGTCCTTATGTCATGATTTATCCAGAACTAAATGTGTCCCATGCATGAATTCTGAGTAAATATTTGTTTTAAATACACATGAAATTTGATAATAGAAGGCAATTACAGAGTGATGGAGTGAAAAAGTATTTAAAAGAAATTCTCTAAAAAATAAACTAATATTGCATTGACGGTAAAAGAAATTTAGTCGTGATGAAAGGATTTACACATCAATCCTTATTCTGGAATCAACAACAAAAGTGCAAATACACCAAAAGAAAGATAAAAGCGTGCTAAGTTCGGTCGGGCCGAATTTTGGGAACCCACCACCATGGAATCTAATAAAATATGGGAACTTATCCGGCTATGGATCGATTTGAACCGTAATCGGAACAAATCGGACAAAAATTGACCCTTGAAAGAACTCAAGAATTCAGTCAGGCGATCAATTTAGGTCTATAATATGTCATATTATAGACCTATTTTGGCTTTACTCGACACAGTTATTGAAAGACACAAAAGAACAAAATGTTTAAAATTTCAGGCCAAATCGGACAAAATTGCGGCTTCCAGGGGCTCAAAAAGTCATGGAAGCTATATCAGCTTGTACACCGATTTAAGCTGGACTTGGCAAAATTGTTGGAAGTTGTAACAGAACACTATGTGCAAAATTTTAGCCGAATCGGACAAAAATCACGGCTTCTAAAGGCTCAAGAAGTCAAATCGGGAGATCGGTTTATATGGTAGCTATATCCATATCTTAACCGATATGACCTTTTTGCAATCCCCAACGACCTACATCAATATTAAGTATCTGCGCATAATTTCAAGAGGCTTACGCTTTCGACCGCTATCGTGATTTCGACAGACGTACGGACATGGATAGATCAGAATGTCGATACGCTCAAGAATATATATACTTTCTGGGAACCTAGATAAATATTTCGAGGTGTTACCAACGGAATGACTAGATTAGTATACCCCCGTTTTATGGTGGTGGGTATAAAAAGCATTACGTTCGGCTGCTATATCATCTATATCCAAACATTGTCCTAGTCGGCCGACAACTACTGTCAAGATGTAACTGTATAGCAATTTTGAGATTTTTAGCACAATCGGTAAATAAAGTACAATTTTGTACGTATTAGTATCTAAATGTAAAAATGCTAAAACAATCTTCTAGCCATCCGTTACATACTGCCAAGATGTACCTGTATCCATAAATCTACAGATGTAGCTCAGTCTGCAAAAAAAAAGTACGACTTGGTACGTTTTAGTACCAACATCGTACGTTTTAGTACAAACATCGAAAATATCATTTAGTCGCTCAGTACATAGGGCCTACATGTAACTGTATTCCAAATTTCAGAGCTGTAGCTCAATACGTAAAGATGGTGCCATATTGTACCTTTTAGTACCAAAATGTGCGAATATGAAAACAATCTTTTAGTCGTACGGCACATACTTCCAAGATGTGCCTGTATCCCAAATTTCAGATCTGTAACTCAATCTATAAAGAAAGTACTAAATAGTACCAATTACAGCTCTTAAGTACTTTTTATTCCATTCCTGGTACGATTTTAAAATTTTATATTTGGTACAACTTATCGTATATTTGTCAAGACATCGATCATTTTTATACCCACCACCGAAGTATGGGGGTATATTCATTTAGTCATTCCGTTTGCAACACATCGAAATATTCATTTCCGACCCTAAAAAGTATATATATTCTTGATCAGCGTAAAAATCTAAGACGATATAGACATGTCCGTCCGTCTGTCCGTCTGTCTGTTGAAATCACGCTACAGTCTTTAAAAATAAAGATATTAAGCTGAAATTTTGAACAGATTCTTTTTTGTCCATAAGCAGGTTAAGTTCGAAGATGGGCTATATCGGACTATATCTTGATATAGCCCCCATATAGACCGATCCGCCGATTTAGGGTCTTAGGCCCACAAAAGCCACATTTATTATCCGATTTTGATGAAATTAGGGACAGTGAATTTTGTAAGGCCCATCGACATCCTTCGTTAATTCGGCTCAGATCGGTCCAGATTTGAATATAGCTGCCATATAGATCGATCCTCCGATTTATGGTGTAAGGCCCATAAAAGCCACATTCATTATCCGATTTTGCTGAAAATTGGGACAGTGAGTTGTGTTAGGCCCTTAAACATCTTTCGTCAATTTGGTCCAGATCGGTCCAGATTTGGATATAGCTGCCATATAGTCCGATTTCTTGATTTATGGTTTTGGGCCCATAAAATGCTCATTTATTGTCCGATGTCGCCGAAATTTGGGACAGTGAGTAAAGTTAAGCCCTTTTGACATATTTCTGCGATATCGCACAGATCGGTCCAGATTGGGATATAGCTGCCATATAGACCGATATCTAGGTTTTAGGTTTTGGGGCCATAAAAGACGCATTTAATTGTCCGATGTCGCTGAAATTTGAGACAGTGAGTTTGGTTAGGCTCTTCGACGTCCTTCTTCAGTTTTGCCCAGATCGGTCCAGATTTGAATATAGCTGCCATATAGACCGATCTCTGGGTTTAAGGTTTAGGGCCCATAAAAGAGGCATTTATTGTCCGATTTCGCCGAAATTTGGGACAGTGCTTTGTGTTAGGCTCATCGACATATTTATGCAACTTGGCCCAAATCGGTCCAGATTTGGATATAGCTGCCATGTAGACCGATATCTCGATTTAAAGTCTTGGCCCCATAAAAGGAGCATTTGTAATCCGATTTCAGTGAAATTTGACACAGTGACTTATGTTCGGCTTTTCGACATCCGTGTCGAATATAATTCAGATCGGTATGAGGTATATGAGTATAAGGTATGAAAATTCCATTGAATTTTGATTAAAGGTGGTTTACATATACATTGTACCCGAGGTGGTGGGTATCCAAAGTTCGGCCCGGCCGAACTAAACGCCTTTATACTTGTTTTGCCTAAGAAGAATTTGCCGCGTAAAGAACTCGACAAATGCGATCCATGGTGGGGGGTATGGAGGGAGGCCCTACGCAAAGTTCACCTAATTCGTACCTCTTTTTAAAAGGACCAAAAACTCGTTTGGCCCCCAATTTAGGTCGCCATTGTGTACCGACAATTCCAAAATTAAAAACTCTAGCTCAATTAACAAACAAAGTACAAAAAAGTACCAATTGCGGTACTAAACGTACCATTTTTCCCACTTCCAATACTATTTTGGGAAATTTTTTTCATCAAATCTTATTTTTCGAGACGCTCTTTCATTTGAGTCCAAAAATCATAGTTCTAGCCCCATCCGTTCGCACTGGATACAAAGTCACCATATCGTACTAAACGTACGAATATCACAAAACCCGTGCCTGCGATCCAAGGCCTACATAAGTGCCAAATTTCATGACTCTAGCTTTAGCCGCTTTGGCTGGGCATAAATCAGTCAGTCGGTCAATCAGTCAATTAAGCGTTTCTTTTATATATAGAGATAAAATTTCATCACAATCGGATTTGGATATAGATGCCATATAGACCGATCTCTCGATTTAAGGTCTTGGACCCATAAAAGGCGCATTAATTGTTTGATTTTGCAGAAATTTGTTATAGCGAATTGTGCTAGGCTCCTCGACATCATTGTTCAATATGGCCCAGATAAGTCCAGTTTGGATGTAGCTGTCATATATACCGACCGCCCGATATAAGGTTTATATATTGGGTTGCCCAAAAAGTAATTGCGGATTTTTTAAAAGAAAGTAAATGCAATTTTAATAAAACTTAGAATCAACATTAATATAGTTTTTTTATACTTTTTTTCTAAAGCAAGCTAAAAGTAACAGCTGATAACTGACAGAAGAAAGAATGCAATTTCAGAGTCACAAGCTGTGAAAAAATTTGTCAACGCCGACTATATGAAAAATCCGCTATTACTTTTTGGGCAAGCCAATATATATCCAAGTTGGTGTATATCCAACATAATGCCTTTTTACATGTTATTGTTGTGCTTTTTTAATACTGTCAACGTATTTTAAATCGTTTTACAAAATTTAGTTTTATTTAAGTTACATTTTGGGTGCTAGTACAAAAAACGCTGAGTATGTATATGATATGTAGAATAAAATTATACCCTCCAACTAAATATATTTTGCAAACATTTTAAGTAGAATCAATGGTGGTGTGTGCGCCAGATTTGGCTCGGGCGAACTAAACACGCTTTTACTTGTTCTTGTTCGACTTGGCATTCTAAGTCGATCTAGCCATGTCTCTCCTTCTGTTTGTCTGTATGTCAAAAGCACGGCATCTTTCGAAGGAGTAAAGCTAGGCGCAGTGGTGTCCTGTGGAGGGAGACAAAGTCGGAACAGCAACGAAGGAAGCGGACACGGCCCCTGAACCTTCCATCACGGAAGGGGAAGATGTTCGCTGAGAAAGGTGGAAGCCGGCCTCTTACGCCGAAGTGGCAAGGAAGTACAACAGAGATGATATGACTTATGCAGTCATCGATATCGGCTGTGCATCCGGCAGGATTCCACTAGATCGTCGGTCTCAGGTGAGGCATTTGGTAAACGATCATGTATTGAACTCTGAAGGGGGTCCACCCACACGAATTATGTGCTGTGAGTATAGAGGGGGCACAGATCGGTCCAGATTTGGATATAGCTGCCATATTGACCGATATATCGATTTAAAGCCTTGGCCCCATAAAAGGTGCATTTATTATCCGATTTCACTGAAATTTGACACAGTGACTTATGTTAGGCTTTTCGACATCCGTGTCGTATATAGTTCAGATCGGTTTATTTTTGGATATAGCAACTAAAAAGACCAATATTTTGTTATACACAATTGAACAATTACTTGTACTTATTAGTATTTGGTCCAAATCGGAACATATTTCAATATAACTGCTACGGGACACAAGGTATGAAATTTTCAACGAATTTTGACGAAAGGTGGTTTACATATATACCCGAGGTGGTGAGTATCCAAAGTTCGGCCCGGCCGAACTTAACGCCTTTTTACTTGTTTTCAAGATTGCCATCAGGCGGTGCAGTGGCGCGACGCTCAATAACGCCTAACGGACAGAGGGCCGACGACGAGATTATAACCTTCACTCTCAATATTGGGAAAACTAGGATAGACAAAGATCCTAATACTGAAACATCAGGCAATGCAGGGGCGAGAAAACCAACACAGCCTTTCGAACAGGGACCTGACGATGGAACCATGACGATGGAACCATCAACGGAAAACTAGGATAGACAAAGAACCTAATACTGAAACATCAGGCAATGCAGGGGCGAGAAACCCAACACAGCCTTTCGAACAGGGACCTGACGATGGAACCATCAACGACGTTCTCGAGATTAGGAAGACTAGGATGGATAAAGATCCTAATGCTGTAATATCAGGCAGTGCAATGACAGAGAACTCAATGCCGCACAGGAAGCCGACGATGAGACCACGACTCACTCCCAAGAAGCCCATTTACTCAATAGCAACGGAACGCATGATGGAAGTTTTAAACAAGCAAAACCAAGATTTGGAAGACTAATATAGGCAAAAATCCTCATATAGGAACATCAGGCAGTGCAGGCACGTTAGACTCAACACAGTCGATAATGGAACCATTACCGACTTTCTCAAGATTCGGAAGACTAGGATATGCAATGATCCTAATATTACAACATCAGGCAGTACAGTGACGGGAAACTCAATGCCGCCTAAAGAAGCCCATCTTATGGAGGACCAATGGTCATCCAGATAAACCTCCACCTGAGCGAAACAGCTACTCACGCTCTGATGGAGAAAATCGGTAAGGCAAAATTCATATTGCCTTAACTCAGGAGCTATAGATGACCCGGAACAAAGTTTCTGTACTGAACCATATCAACTTCCAATTATTCTGTGCTGACACTGGTATTCGGTACATAAAAATTTAAATTATGTATTTTCCCCAGAGTTGTAAACGTCGAATGCAACAGTGATAAGACAGGGAGACGGTGGAGCATACCTGGCATCATTATACCCTACACCATAAGATGGGGGGTATACTAATTTCGTCATTCTGATTGTAACTACTCGAAATATTCGTCTGAGACCCCAAAAAGTATATATATTCTTGATCGTCGTGAAATTTTATGTCGATCTAGCCATGTCCGTCCGTCTGTCCGTCCGTCCGTCCGTCCGTCTGTCGAAAGCACGCTAACTTCCGAAGGAGTAAAGCTAGCCGCTTGAAATTTTGCACAAATACTTCTTATTAGTGTAGGTCGGTTGGTATTGTAAATGGGCCATATCGGTCCATGTTTTGATATAGCTGCCATATAAACCGATCAGGGGTCTTGACTTCTTGAGCCTCTAGAGTGCGCAATTCATATCCGATTGGAATGAAATTTTGCACGACGTGTTTTGTTATGATATCCAACAACTGTGCCAAGTATGGTTCAAATCGGTTTATAACCTGATATAGCTGCCATATAAACCGATCTTGGGTCTTGACTTCTTGAGTCTCTAGAGTGCGCAATTCTTATCCGATTGGAATGAATTTTGGCACGTAGTATTTTGTTATGATATCCAACAACTGTGCCAAGTATGGTTCAAATCGGTTCATAACCTGATATAGCTGCCATATAAACCGATCTGTGGTCTTGACTTCTTGAGCCTCTAGAGTGCGCAATTCTTATCCGATTGGAATGAAATTTCGCAAGACGTTTTTTATTGTTACTTTCAACAACTGTGTCAAATAAAGTACAAGTCGGTTCATAACCTGATATAGCTGCCATATAAACCGATCTGGGATCTTGACTTCTTGAGCCTCTAGAGGTCGCAATTATTATCCGATTTGCCTGAAATTTTGTACGACAGATCCTTTCATAACCATTTATTATGGTCTGAATCGGTCCATAGCCCGATACAGCTCCCATATAAATCGATCTCTCTATTTTACTTTTTGAGCTCACAAAGAGCGCAATTCTTATTCGAATAGGCTGACATTTTACACAGGTCTCCAGGTCTCGCTCTAATAGCAGATCAAATCTTTTCTTATATCCTTCTTTTTTGCTTAAGAAGAGATGCCGGGAAAAGAACTCGACAAATGCGATCCATGGTGGAGGGTATATAAGATTCGGCCCGGCCGAACTTAGCACGCTTTTACTTGTTTTATCTGCCTTTAGACTCTCCGACACCGCCACCTACGTCGGAGCTTTAACGGCTGGTGAGGAAAGCAAAACAGTCAGGAAATGAGGTAGTAATAGGGTGCGATGCGAACTCTCACCACATTTCGTGGGGTAGTACCAACATTGGAGGTTTTATATGTGACAATAAGTTCGGAAAATCTAATCGATGAGGTTCAGGGTCCTTACGGAGCATTCCTTCTCAGACCATCGCTACATTAGGTTTAGAAAAGTACAACCAACGCCGAATCCTATAAGCTTCCGTAAAAAGTTGAAATCCAAATGGCCAAAATTCGGAAAACTACTCAGAAGAAGACTTGGGCAAGACAATTTACATTGTCCAAGCATACAAGACATTGACGATAATGTCCGCAGGATTACGACTGCACTAGTGGAGTCTTTCGAAAGTAGTTGTCCTCTTCGAGAACGGAAATCAGCACAAGAAAAGCCCTGGATGGCCGGGGAGATTCGCAACATTCGAAAAGAGGTCCGCAAACTCTTTAACAGGGCACGTCGTAAAAAATCGGAATTATATTGGGATGTGCATTATACACGGCTTA
Organism: Stomoxys calcitrans; assembly: GCF_963082655.1. Taxonomy (NCBI): domain Eukaryota; kingdom Metazoa; phylum Arthropoda; class Insecta; order Diptera; family Muscidae; genus Stomoxys; species Stomoxys calcitrans. The sequence goes on along the minus strand of NC_081552.1, from coordinate 18,255,589 downwards.
AAGAATACAGTACAATAGACCGTATGTGGCACAGTTGTTGAAAGTCATAAGAAAACACTACATTTATAAGATCGATTTGAACCGTAGTTGTCTCAGTTGTTGGAAGTCATAACAGAACACCATATGCAAAATTTCAGCCAAATCGGACAAAAATTGCGGCTTGCAGGGGCTCAAGAAGTCCAATCGGGAGATCCTTTAATATGGAAGATATATCTGAATCTGAACCAATATCGCCCATTTGCAATTCCCAACAATCTACATCGATATTAGGTATCTGTGCAAAATTTCAAGCGGCTAGCGTTACGCGTTCGACCTCTATCGTGATTTCGATAGACGGACGTACATACATGGCTAGATCGATTCAGAACGACGAGACGATCAAAAATATATATACTTTATGGAGTTTTTGACGAATATTTCGAGGTGTTACAAACGAAATGATTAGTATACCCCATCAAATGGGCCAAATCGATCCATATTTGGAAATTGCAGCTATAAAGATGGATCTGCCGATAAAGGGTCTGAAGCCAATAAAAGCTTTATTTTTTATCCGAAATTTAAAACAGTGAGTGTTTTTGAGCCTCTTGACATTTAACCCAAATATGGTTCCGATCGGACTCTGTAAAGATATAGCTACCGTATAGAGGCCACCGTAGCGCAGAGGTTAGCATGTCCGCCTATGACGCAGAACGCCTGGGTTGGAATCCTGGCGAGACCATTTGAAAAAAATCAGCGGTGGTTTTCCCCTCCTAATGCTGGCAACATTTGTGAGGTACTATGCCATGTAAAACTTCTCTCCAAAGAGGTGTCGCACTGTGGCACGCCGTTCGGACTCGGCTATAAAAAGGAGGCCCCTTATCATTGAGCTTAAAACTTGAATCGGACTGCACTCATTGATATGTGAGAAGTTTGCCCCTTTTCCTTAGTGGAATGTTCATGGGCAAAATTTGCAATTTGCATCGTATAGACCGATCTACCGATAAGAGGTCTGAAGCCCATAAAAGCTTTATTTATTGTCCGATTTTCCTGAAATTTGAAACAGTTATTTTAAGCCTCCCGACATCTGACCTATATAAAGACGGATCTCCCCATAAAGGGTTTGAAGCGCTAAAAACTTTTTTATCACCCGATTTCGTTGAAATTTGAAACTGTGAGTTGCTTTGAGCCTCCCTTCATCTGATCTAAATATGGTTCAGATCGGACTTTATTTGGGCAATATCTAGATATAGCTGTCATATAGACCGATCTGCCGATAAAGGGTCTGAAGCCCATAAAAGCTTCATGTATTTAGTTTATATAAAAATTTACATGGACAGACGGTCAGATACACAGACGGACAGACAGACATAGCTGAATTGAATCAAAAAGTGATTCTGAGTCTATCGGTATACTTATCATTGGGTCTATCTCTCTTCCTTTTGTGTGTTGCAAACAAATGCACTAAGTGGTATAGGTGGTGTAGGGTATAAAAACCATCGGTCATAAAAGGTCACTGATACTGCTCCTTTAGAAGATTTAATATTTCGTTTTCTGTTAATTTGTCCATTGAGAGCCATCAACACATTGTATAGCGAAATGGTACTTTGAAGAAAAAAAAAACTATTTTTTAGCTGGCTCTTAGTTTTGGGTAAAGCTCTGGAATTTGTTGGCCAAATGTATGTAAGCCATTGTTTTCGTTGCACTTTTGAGTAGCAGCAACTACCACCATTTCCTTTTCCCTTGTTTCACTTGTTTTTGAGCAAGTCTTTGCCCTATTGCAACACAACAATAAAAGTTTATCGCGTGTATACATTAAACAACTCAGAGACAAAACTGGCAACAACTGTTGTTAAGAATTTTGGCCAAGCGCATGCTGCAACCATTGCATACAGTAGATGCGGTATTTTGTCCGTTGTTATCTCTTGAATGAAACAGCAGCAGGTCTAGGGTTTACCAGAATGTCCTGCCGGATTAGTGGACATATCCTGTCGTCAAGTGTTTTGTTGGACTTCGTTTTATTTGTCGAGGGGTTTGAGAGGAGCATACTTCTCTAGCATTGCTAAAGTTGTTGTTGCTATACCTCTGGTTGTGAGCTGAAGTGAAGTTTCCCATTTATAGTAGTGCTTATTGTTTTCTATTTAATGTCGCCGACATTGAAAGTGGCTGGTAATGGTGGTGTTGCCGTCAATGCCACTGTTGCAATGACCATTTCTGTGTTGCCGCTGATGCTGCAGGACATGTCAAACTTCAAAATAGTTTTGAAAACTGTAAATGACAAAATGTTAAATGGACTTTTCATTCAATTATTAAATCTTTATTCACATTTATACTCAGCCACATTGTCATTGTGGGGTGTGGGTCATTTTTGTCTTTCTGTGTCTTTAATGCTCGGTATATATGGAAGAAATATTAAAATATGGTCCAATCCGGATAGTACTTGGCGCAGATGTGTAATGATTTAACGCATCTCACAGTATTAAATTTCAGTGAAATTGGTTCAAAAATGCGCCTTTTATGAGCCCAAGACCTTAAACCGGAAAATCGTTTTATAAGGAAGCTATATCAAAATATGATCCCTATGAACCATACAAGGCACGAATGTAATGACGTCCAACATTCATTCCGAATTTCAGCGATATATGATAATAAATACTGCTTTTACAGGCTCATGATCTTAAAACTGGATCGGTCTATATGACAGCTTTATCCAAACATGGTCGTATCTGGATCAGATATGGTAGGGTTAACTAGAGCTTCAACACATCTCACTGCTTAAAATTTCAGTAAAATAGGACAATAAATGCGCCTGATGTAGCCGAGATGATGTCCGATATAATCTATTTTTATACCCTCCACCATAGGAATAATTTCGTCATTCCGTTCACCGTCACAGCTCGAAATAATCATCTAACACCCCATAAAGTATTGGGTTGCCCAAAAAGTAATTGCGGATTTTTTAAAAGAAAGTAAATGCATTTTTAATAAAACTTAGAATGAACTTTAATCAAATATACTTTTTTTACACTTTTTTTCTAAAGCAAGCTAAAAGTCACAGCTGGTAACTGACAGAAGAAAGAATGCAATTACAGAGTCACAAGCTGTGAAAAAATTTGTCAACGCCGACTATATGAAAAATCCGCAATTACTTTTTGGGCAACCCAACATATATATTCTTGATCGTCATGATATTTTAAGTCGATCAAGTCATGTTCATTCGTCTGTCCGTCCGTCTGTCCGTCCGTCTGTCTGGCGCTGCAATTATGCATAAAACTATTTTTTATTGGAGTAGGTTGGTTGGGATTGTAAATGGGCCAATTTGGTCCATGTTTTGATATAGCTGCAATATAAACCGATTTGAATTTTTGAGTATCTATAGGACGATTTGGCTGAAATTTTGCACACACTGTTTTGGTATTACTTTTGATAACTGTGCCAAGTATGGTCTAAATCAAACTATAACCTGATATAGCTGCCATATAAACCGATCGCTCGCTTGTCGAACTTCTAGAGGGCGCAATTCTTATCTGATTTGGATGAAATTGTGCACATGTAATTCGGTATCACTTCCAACAACTGTAACAAGTTTGGACTAAATCAGTCTATAACCAGATATTGCTGCCATATAAACCGATCTCCCAGCTTGACTTTCTGAGACATAGGAGGGCGCAATTATTACTTGATTTGTCTAAAATTTTGCGGGTGATTTTTTCTATGACTTCTAAAAGCGGCACGTTAAATATCGGTCAATAACTAATTGTAGGTCTTTATATTTCAAAAGTTTTTCAAAAAGTTTGACCTATGCGATCCATGGTAAAGGTTGTATAAGATATGGACCGGCCGAACTTAGGTTATGGTAAAAAAGTTAAACTGGGCTTACTTCTGCCGGGCCGTATATTGTATATAAATAACGAATTTGAAGGGCATAGGCCTAATTTACGTAAAAATGTCTGCCAAATCAACCAATAATTGAAGATTCTTAGGGCCGTAGAAGACTAATGGAGATATCTGTTTACACGGGAGTTATGTATATCAGGTTATATACCGATTTAAATCGTACTTGGCGTGAGGGTTGGAAGTCCTTGGTGTCCGATTTCAGCCAAATCGGATAAGAATTGCTGCTTCCAAGCCCAATGTCAAATCGGGAGATCGGTTTATATTGTACCTATATCAGGTTGTAGACCGAACTGGACCAGGGTAGAAGGATCATTTTATATGGGAGCTATGTCCAAATGCCGACCGATATCCCACAATCCCAAAAACCTATATCAATACGAAGTCTTTAATCGTTCGCCCGCTATTGTGATTTCGTTATATGGTGGTTTATTATACCCACCACCGAAGGATGGGGGTATATTCATTTTGTCATTCCATTTGCAACACATCGAAATATCCATTTCCGACTCTATAAAGTATATATATTCTTGATCAGCATAAAAACTAAGACGATCTAGACATGTCCGTCCGTCTGTCTGTTGAAATCACGCTACAGTCTTTAAAAATAGAGATATTGAGCTGAAATTTTGCACAGATTCTTTTTTTGTCCATAATCAGGTTAAGTTCGAAGATGGGCTATATCGGACTATATCTTGATATAGCCCCCATATAGACCGATCTTCCGATTTAGGGTCTTAGGCCCATAAAAGCCACATTTATTATCCGATTTTGCTGAAATTTGAGACAATGAGTTGCGTTAAGCCCCCCAACATCATCCGTCAATTTGGCTCAGATCGGTCCAGATTTGGATATAGCTGCCATATAGACCGATCCTTCGATTTAGGGTCTGAGGCCCATAAAAGCCACATTTATTATCCGATTTCGCTGAAATTTTGGACAGTGAGTTGTCTTAGGCCCTTCGACATTCTTAATTAATATCGCTCTTATCGGTTCAGATTTGGATATAGCTGCCATACAGACCGATCCCCCGGTTTAGGGTCTTAGCCCCACAAAAGCCACATTTATTATCCGATTTTGATGAAATTCGGGACAGTGAATTATGTAGGGCCCCTCGACATGTTTCTTTAATTTGGCCCAGATCGGTTCAGATTTGGATATAGCTGCCATAAAGACCGATCCTCCGATTTATGGTGTTAGGCCCATAAAAGCCACATTTATTGTCCGATTTTGCTGAAATTTGGGACAGTGAGTTGTGTTAGGCCCTTCGACATATTTCTTCAATTTGGTCCATATCGATTCAGATTTGGATATAGCTGACATATGAACCCATTTCTTGATTTATGGTTTTGGGCCCATAAAATTCTCATTTTTTATCCGATGTCGCCGAAATTTGGGACAGTGTGTTAAGTTAAGCCCCTTGACATACTTCTGCAATATCGCACAGATCGGTCCAGATTTGGATATAGCTGCCATATAGACCGATATCTAGGTTTTAGGTTTTGGGGCCATAAAAGACTCATTTATTGTCCGATGTCGCTGAAATTGGAGACAGTGAGTTTGGCTAGGCTCTTCGACGTTTTTCTTCAATTTTGCCCCGATCGGTCCAGATTTGAATGTAGCTGCCATATAGACCGATCTCTCGATTTAAGGTTTTGGGCCCATAAAAGAGGTATTTATTGTCCGATTTCGCCAAAATTTAGGACAGTGCTTTGTGTTAGGCTCTTCGACATTTTTATGCAACTTGGCCCAAATCGGTCCAGATTTGGATATAGCTGCCATGTAGACCGATATCTCGATTTAAAGTCTTGGCCCCATAAAAGGCGAATTTATAATCCGATTTCACTGAAATTTGACACAGTGACTTATATTAGGTGTGTCGTATATAGTTCAGATCGGTTTATTTTTAGATATAGCTAGTGTACTTATTAGTATTTGGTCCAAATCGGAACATATTTTGATGAAACTGATATGGGACATAAGGTATGAAAATTTCACTGAATTTTGATGAAAGGTGGTTTACATATATACCCGAGGTGGTGGGTATCCAAAGTTCGGTCCGGCCGAACTTAACGCCTTTTTACCTGTTCAGTAGCTATATTAAGTAAACTGCCGATTTGGGTTATATGTGTCATAGATGTTGAGTTATTTTAGAATACTGCGTCCAAACTTTCTGTCAAGAAAACAAATCGGTGACTAAGGAAATCTAATCGGGAGTTCAGTTTACATGTGTGATATTTCAAGCTGTATGCCGTGTGGGTGGCGTGTGGTTATAATAGTTTTTATACCGAAAGCGCAAAAACCGATCCATTCTATACCAAAGGATTACAGGCCAATAATTTTCTCATCCCTCATTTTAAAGACTTTGTATAAGTGACCCCGTCTCGACCTTTCGCTGGTACTCGGCGATTGGTTGACAGTATCCTTCATCATGTGGTTAGGTGCATCGATGGGAATTTGGGGGTGTGCGATTTCACTTTGGTGGCCTTTTTATACCCAACCCATAGGATGGAGGTATACTAATCTAGTCATTCAGTTTGTAACACCTCTAAAAATTGATCGAGTCGATGTAGCTCGTCCGTCCGTGTCGAAATCACGATGGCGGTCGGACGCGTAAAGCTAGACTCTTGAAATTTTGCACATAGGTTCAGATTTGGATATAGCTCCCATATAAACCGATCGCTCGATTCGACTTCTTGAGCCACAATTTTTATCAGAAGCCACCATTTTTAACCGATTGAAATTTTGCACATAGTGTTTCCTTGTGAGTTTCACATAGTGTTCCCTTGTGAGTTGTGATTGTGCCAAGCACGGTTCAAATCGGTCTATAACCTGATATAGCTCCCAAATAAACCGATCTCCAGATTTGACTTCTTTATCCGCTAGAAGCCGCAATTTTTGTCCGCTTTGGCTGAAATTTGCACATAGTGTTCTGTTACAACTTCCAACAATTGTGGTAAATACGATCCAAATCAGTTTATAGCCTAATAAAGCTCCCACATAAACCGATCTCCCGTTTTTAATTCTTGACCTCCTGAAAGCCGCAACTTTCGTCCGATTCGGCTGAAATTTTGCACATAGTGTATGGTAACAAGTAAGAAGGCGTTAAGTTCGGCCGGGCCGAACTTTGGATTCCCACCACCTCGGGTATATATGTGAACCACATTTCGTCAAAATCCAGTAAATCATGTATACCTTATGCCCCATAGCAGCTCTATAGATATCATCCGATTTAGACCAAATGCTTATAAGTACAAGTCATTGTTCAACCGAGAGATCGGTCTATATGGCAGCTATATCCAAATCTGGAGCGATCTGAGCCAAATTGAAGACAAATATCGAACGGCCCAACACAAGTCATTGTCCCAAATTTCGACGACATCGGACAATAAATGCGCTTTTTATGGGCCCAAAACCTTAAATCGAGAGATCGGTCTATATGGCAGCTATATCCAAATCTGAACTGATCAGGGCCAAATAGAAGAAAGATGTCGAAGGGCCTAAGGCAAATCACTGTCCCAAATTTCAGCAAAATCGGATAATAAATGTGGCTTTTATGGGCCTAAGACCATAAATCGGAGGATCGGTCTATATGGCAGCTATATCCAAATTTGGACCGATCTGGAACAAATTGACGAAGGATGTCGAAGGGCTCAACGCAACTCACTGTCCCAAATTTCAGCAAAATCGGATAATAAATGTTGCTTTTATGGGCCTAAGACCATAAATCGGAGGATCGGTCTATATGGCAGCTATATCCAAATCTGAACCGATCTGGGCCAAATTGACGAAGAATATTGAATTGCCTAACACAACTCACTGTGCCAAATTTCAGCAAAATCGGATATAAAATGTGGCTTTTATGGGCCTAAGACCCTAAATCTGTGGATCGGTCTATATGACAGCTATATCCAAATTTGAACCGATCTGTGCCAAATTGACAAAGGATGTCGAAGGGCCCAACGCAACTCACTGTCCCAAATTTCAGCAAAATCGGATAATAAATGTGGCTTTTATTCGCCTAAGACCCTAAATCGGCGGATCGGTCTATATGGGGGCTATATCAAGATATAGTCCGATATAGCCCATCTTCGAACTTAACCTGCTTATGGACAAAAAAAGAATCTGTGCAAAATTTCAGCTCAATATCTCAATTTTTAAAGACTGTAGCGTGATTTCAACAGACAGACGGACAGACGGACGGACATGTCTAGATCGTCTTAGATTTTTACGCTGATCAAGAATATATATACTCTATAGGGTCGGAAATGGATATTTCGATGTGTTGCAAACGGAATGACAAAATGAATATACCCCCATCCTTCGGTGGTGGGTATAAAAATCGGTCTATAACCAGATATAGCACCCATATTTTAGCAGAATCCACGGTGGTGGGTACCCAAGATTCGGCCCGGTTGAACTTAGCACGGTTTTATTTGTTGGACATAGAGGGGGCTTTTAAGGTGAATTTGAAGTCCATACATGGCAAAGGGTGGACATGAAGGGCCCTCCAACCCCCTCTCCAATTTGATGAATTCGATTGATATAATGCTGAAAGGCCGGTCTTCAATGCAAAACTGGCTGATGGGTCATTAAGGAAAATTGGGAACTCAAAGAGAGTTTTTATCTCCTCTATTGTGGCTTTTTGCGGTCAATGAAATTCAGTGGTGAAAGGTGAGATTTCGATAGGGAGGGGGTGAAGACTATATACATGCTGTTGCCGAAACAGGCGATCTTCGGGGATCTTTGTCCTAAGATATGTTCCTTTCAACCTCTCAAGAGTCTTCAACATAAAGTATGACAGTCTAATAGGGCGAAAATCTTTCGCTTTCGTATGGCACGGCTTTCCTGCTTTTGGAATGAAAATGACCTTTGTGTCCCTCTATCCCACAGGTATATACGACATGCTGATACAAGCAGAGTATATCTCCTAAAGCCGTGGTGACAGTCTGTCATTTATTCGATTCATTCAGGGCCTTCGTGATCCGCTTGATCATTATGTCAACATCCTATGCAGTTTCTATGTCGATTTCTGGTCAAGAAGGGATAGTCGTGCCGAATTTGTGCCTAAATCTATCCCAATCCGCCTTTATCTGTTTAGGCGAGGTACCACTTCCGCGAAATTTTTTCCCAAGGCTGAAACTAATATACCGATGATCTAATATACCTTAGATCTTCGGATATAATGATAACATCAAGTACCTCCTGCCTGTTCCTGGTAATAAAGGTCGGTTTATTTATTACATATGCGATAAGCAGCTCATCCCTTTCGTTGACATCCGAACTTTCCCATAACTCGTGATGTGCATTAGCATCACTTCCTACAATGAGGCTCTTCTTTCCTGTAGAAGCGGCTTCAACCAGTAATGAGACTTACTTAGTTCAAGCTGGCTGCTACTGAATTTCAGTACTTAGCGACGGAAGAAGAAAACCATTTAGATTACCTTTGCAGGAATACAGGCTCTGTGTTGTCCCATTCCCCGTTCCCTTGAATAGTTTAAATTCCGGAATCCTTAGTCCACGTACCATTTCTCCACACACTCATGGTTTCTGGAAAAGAACCACGTCAAATCACCCTGCCATCAGTAAGACCTTTAGTGCCGCCGAAGCGGCCTTACAATGGTAGAGATTTATCTACAGAAACCGGATTCAGAATTTCCATCACTGCTGCCTCGTCTTCTGAGTCCGCAAGGAGATCATCCTCACAAGATTCGTTCGTTCTTGTCATGATGAGTTTCCTTACGCATCCAGGGGCAATTTAGAAAGCAGTTCCTCAGGACACTGGACACTAGCGGTATAGGCGATTCCTTCTTAGATGCTTCTCTAGCTGCTGCTGTCGAAGGACCTTTTGAATTATTTCCTTCCCCGCTGGCGCACACCTGAAACCCAATCCAGGCGCATGACCCACGTCGGGTACCGTTTCGACGCTCTTCTCTCCCATTCTGATAATGTAAGGGGGATTTATATTCTCCTGCAATCCTTCCGATAGTTTCTCAGACAAGTGTTCAGCATCCTGATTCCCCAACCCCACCGCTTCTTTAACTCCCCAACTCTAGCTTCAACTTGTTGAGTCCGTAGAACGCAACTCCTTCAGAATTGTTGAGGTCTGCGACACAGCCGAAGTTTAGTATGAATGCTGCATGTTTCCGGTCGTCATCAGCCTCATCAGCCTCATCCAATCATCCAGTTGGTGGTTGAAAGATTGGGATTACAGTTACTTAGTCTCCAAAACATGGATTTAGGATCTGAGGGAAGCCTTGTTATCCCAGCTTGTGCCATTGGTCGAGAAGAAGCATATTTCTTCTTGACAAAATTCAGTGCTGCTCCTGGCCAGATATCGTCAATCTTTTCTAGGGCTTAACGATACATCTCAATTGAGCGATGATCCCCGAAGGCAATTAGATTTTATCGGTCCCGATACTGACCTTAATCTTCGCAGACTGAAGGAGGCCCAGTTAATTCCGCAAGGACATGGGAGTATATAGATGACAGTCCATTGACTATCCCACTTCAAGTCTTCCTAGATATGCAGCCCTGTTCTTCTCCCTTGTCGACAACTTCCATCACCAAGCTGTCCTTAGCGACTTTTGCAAAGATCCTTGGGCCCATCTTACCATTGTTTGCCTTAGTTCTTTTGGGCATTGCAGGCCCTCCCAGGTAAACGTAGTCTTTTGGCTGAATGCGGTGCCGTTTCCGAACCTATCCGTGTAGCCTTATGTGTATGCCGTTCAGTGAATCTCCAACCCCAATTAAGATAGTCACTCTCCTTATCTGTTAGAGTCTTGGATTCATTGGAACCAAGCCTCTCAATAAACCTGAGTGCGATGCGCCTCTTATTATTCCACCCTCTTTAAGAGCGTAAGAGCAAAGGGCGCGCTATGATAAAATAGGTTCGGCCTTGTCCTTAAAACTCGAACCGGTAGTCTTCGTCGAAAGCCCTTGCTGACCAGTCATCTGATGCGCCAGATGACTGGTCAGCAAGGGTCCATCAGTCGAGCACTAAGTAGCAGACAAAGTGACAAAAGGGTAAAACTTCAGCTCAATATCTCTATTTTTGAAGACTGTAGGGTGATTTCAACAGACAGACGGACATGTCTAGATCGTCTTAGATTTTTACGCTGATCAAGAATATATATACTTTAGGAAACAGCATAGGATGTTGACATAACGATCAAGCGGATCACGAAGGCCCTGAATGAATCGAATAAATGACAGACTGTCTCCATGGCTTTAGGAGATATACTCTGCTTGCATATATATTTTTCTTCCGATATGAGCTTTTAAGGCTATAGAAACTACAACGTTGGTTCGATGTTTTAAAAATTTAGCGTGAGGTGTTTTAATTGACGTCCGATCACTTGTGGAAAATTTAATCAGACTCGGTCCAGGTTTAGTTGTAGCTCCCATATGTATCTTTCATCCGATATAAGGCTGTAGCAGCCACAATTTAGGTCCTATCGTAAGAAAATCTTACAAGGTTCTCTTCAATATTTCAATAGGGAAGCAAAATTAAAATCTGACTAGATTTCAAAATAGGTTCTATGCATTGAAAGTAATACGTAGGCTCGGTGGTGTAGGGTATTATATAGTCGGCTCCGCTCGAATTTTACCTTTCCTTATTGATTTTAATTAGTTTCATTTTAGTTAAGCCCATAAAATACTACGATTGTAATCTACAGAATTGTTTTGATAATATTATGGAACATTTTCATTAATAAAACAAATTTTTATTACTTAATATTAAAACACTAAAAATTTACAATTCATTTTTCTATTCACAAGCAATCATTACAAAAGCAGCTCATGCATGATATGACACAGCAAACATTGTATGAAAATCATAAACAATTACATATTTGTCCATAGAGATGGTTTTCTTGTGATGTAGTCTACGTCAAAATCTTAGAAATTTCTTAAAGAATCCATTAGACTTGGAAGCAAGTAGAAATGCATTAAGTTTAGCCCCTACGAACTATGGATACCCGCTACAATGGATATATTACTTGAGATTCCATTGCAGCATATTGGCCAGCTCTAGACCATATTATTTAATACTCTCTATTCAAGAATAGCTGAAGGCATATTCTATTCGTATCGCGATTTCTGGTTCGTAATGGACCTTCATCAGCAGAATTTGTCGTATGCATCAATTGGGCTATATGTACATGAGAGCTAATCTAAATCTGTACCGACTTTCACACAGATCGTTTAAAAATTGTTGTTACTACGGTCATATAAGTGCAAATCCGGCGATAAATATATATGGGTGCTACATCTAAATTTCAACCGATTTTGATGAAATCTCGCAAATATGTTGAGATCAGTAACAAATCAATCCGTGCCAAATGTTGTGCAGAAAATTGTGTTTATTTCAGCCATATAAGTGTTAATCGTGCGATATTGGGTTGCCCAAAAAGTAAATGCGGATTTTTTAAAAGAAAGTAAATGTATTTTTAATAGAACTTAGAATGAACTTTAATCAAATATACTTTTTTTACTCTTTTTTTCTAAAGCAAGCTAAAAGTAACCGCTGATAACTGACAGAAGAAAGAATGCAATTACAGAGTCACAAGATGTGAAAAAATTTGTCAACGCCGACTATATGAAAAATCCGCAATTACTTTTTGGGCAACCCAATACATATACATGAGAGCAATATCCTAATCTGAACCGATTTTGATGAAATCTTGCAGGTATGTTAAGATCAGTAACAAAACAATACGTGCTAAATTCTTGGCAGATTGGTTGAAAGTTGTAGTAACTACGGTCATATAAGTGCTAATCGGGCGATATATATATATATATGGGAGCTATATTCAAAACTGAACTGATTTTCGTGAAATTTCGAAGATATATAAAGTTTAGTAGCAAAGCAATTCGTGCTAAATTTTATGCAGATTGGTTGAAAATTTGAGTTACTACGGCCATTTAAGTGCAAAGCGGGCGATACATATCTATGGGAGCTATATCTTAATCTGAACCGGATTTGATGATATCTTGTAGATATATATATACGATCCGTACCAAATTTTGTGCAGATCGGTTGAAAATTGTAGCTGCTACGGTCTAAATCTGAACTAAATATCTAAATCTGAACCGATTTTGATGAAATTTTGCGTATATGATAAAATCAGTAACAAAACAGTCCGTGAAAATCGTTGTTACTACGGCCATTTAAGCGCAAATCGGTCAATACATATATATGGGAGCTATATCTAAATCAGCACCGATTTTTACCAAAATTAATAGCGTAATATATGCAAAATTTCGTAATGATGGAAAAACAAGTAAAAGCGTGTTACGTAAGAAAAGATTTGCTCTGCTATTATTATATTATTAAATGTTGGAGACCTGTGTAAAATGTCAGCCAATTCGAATAAGAATTGCGCCCTCTAGAGGCTCAAGAAGTCAAGACCCAAGATCGGTTTATATGGCAGCTATATGAGGTTATGGACCGATTTGAACCATACTCGGCATACTTGTTGGATATCATAGCAAAACACGTTGTGCAAAAATTCATTCCAATCGGGTAAGAATTGCGCACTCTAGAGGCTCAATAAGTCAAGATCCCAGATCGGTTTATATAACAGCTATATCAGGTTATGGACCGATTTGAACCATACTTGACACAGTTGTTGGATATCATAACAAAACACGTTGTGCAAAATTTCATTCCAATCGGATAGATATTGCGCACTCTAGAGGCTCAAGAAGTCAAGACCCAAGATCGGTTTATATGGCAGCTATATCAAAACATGGACCGATATGGCCCATTTACAATACCAACCGACCTCAACTAATAAGAAGTATTTGTGCAAAATTTCAAGAGGTTAGCTTTACTTCTTCGGAAGTTAGCGAGCTTTCGACAGACAGACAGACGGACGGACAGACGGACGGATAGACGGACGGACAGACGGATGGACAGACGGACGGACGGACAGACGGACGGACAGACGGACGGACATGGCTAGATCGACATAAAATGTCGCGACGATCAAGAATATATATACTTTATGGGGTCTCAGACGAATATTTCGAGTAGTTACAAACAGAATGACGAAATTAGTATAACCCCCACCTTATGGTGGAGGGTATAATAAATACGACCTGCACGTTGATTACAAGAAAACATGGACCCACTTACGGACGGACATGGCTAAATCGAATCAGAAAGTGATTCTGAGTCGATCGTTATACCTATCAAAGGGTCTAGCTCTTCTCCTTCTAAACGTTGCAAACAAATGCACAAACTTATAATAAATTCCAAAACAAAAAAATAAAACAAGTAAAAGCGTGCTAAGTTCGGCCGGGCCGAATCTTATATACCCTCCACCATGGGTCGCATTTGTGGAGTTCTTTTCCCGGCATCTCTTCTTACGCAAAAAAGGATAAAAGAAAAGATTTGTTCTGCTATTAGAGCGATATCAAGATTTGGGTTCGGTTTGGACCACAATTAAATTATATGTTGGAGACATGTGTAAAATGTCAGCCAATTCGAATAAGAATTGCGCCCTTTGGGGGCTCAAGAAGTAAAATAGAGAGATCGATTTATATGGGAGCTTTATCGGGCTATAGACCGATTCAGATCATAATAAACACGTATGTTGATGGTCATGAGAGGATCCGTAGTACATATTTTAGGCAAATCGGATAATAATTGCGACCTCTAGAGGCTCAAGAAGTCAAGATTCCAGATCGGTTTATATGACAGCTATATCAGGTTATGAACCAACATGAACCATAGTCGGCACAGTTGTTGGATATCATAATATAATACTTCGTGTAAAAATTCATTCAAATCGGATAAGAATTGAGCCCCCTAGAGGCTCAAGAAGTCAAGACCCAAGATCGGTTTATATGGCAGCTATATCATGTTATGGACCGATTTGAACCATACTTGACACAGTTGTTGGATATCATAACAAAACACGTTGTGCAAAATTTCATTCCAATCGGATAATAATTGCGCACTCTAGAGACTCAAGAAGTCAAGACCCAAGATCGGTTTATATGCAGCTATATCAGGTTATAAACCGATTTGAACCATACTTGACACAGTTGTTGAATATCATAACAAAACACTTTGTGCGAAATTTCATTCCAATCGGATAAGAATTGCGACCTCTAGAGGCTCAGGAAGTCAAGACCCAAGATCGGTTCATATGGCAGCTATATCAGGTTATAAACCGATTCGAACCACACTTGGCACAATTGTTGGATATTATAGCAAAACACGTCGTGCAAAATTTCATCCCAATCGGATAAGAATTGCGCACTCTAGAGGCGCAAGAAGTCAAGACCCAAGATCGGTTTATATGGCAGCTATATCAGGTTATTAACCGATTTGAACCATACTTGGCACAATTGTTGGATATCATAACAAAACACGTCGTGCAAAATTTCATTCTGATCGGATAAGAATTGCGCATTCTAGAGGCTCAAGAAGTCAAGACCCAAGATCGGTTTATATGGCAGCTATATCAAAACATGAACCGATATGGCCCATTTACAATACCAACCGACCTACTCTAATAAGAAGTATTTGTGCAAAATTTCAAGCGGCTAGCTTTACTCCTTCGGAAGTTAGCGTGCTTTCGACAGACAGACGGACGGACAGACGGACGGACATCGCTAGATCGACATAAAATTTCACGACGATCAAGAATATATATACTTTATGGGCACAATCAGAATGACGAAATTAGTTTACCCCCCATCTTAGGGTGGAGGGTATAAAAACGTAAGCCCAAATGAAAGATCCCGGTTTTGCAGTTTGAGAATTTGAAACGGTTTTAAAATTTTATACCCACCACTGAAAGAGGGGCACATTAATTTTGTCATTCCGATTGCAACACATCGAAATATCCATTTCCGATTGGGGCCGTATAAATCTAAGACAATTTAGCCATGTCCGTCCATCCGTCCATCTGTCTGTCTGTTGAAGTCACGCTACACGCTTTAAAAATGAAGATAATTAGCTGAAACTTTGCACAGATTTTTGTTTGTCCATGGGCAGGTTAAGTTCGAAGATGGGTTATATCGGACTATATCTTGATATAGCCACCATATAGACCTATCTTCCGATTTAAGTTTTTATGCCCATGAAGCCACATTATTGTCCGATTTCGCTGAAACTTGGCAAAATGGATTGCTTGAAGCTCCACGACAATCGTACTGTCAAGATCAGTTTTCAATGAGGGCAAGTCAACTGCAAGCTTTTTGCATGGCTCTACGATCAGCTCCCATATTTTGCTGGGTGATCACAAAAGCAATATTGACTTCATTGCCATTGGATAGCTAAACAACTAATATCACACACACACACCCGCGCTCATGCACATTCGCATGTATGAGAGGACGACTTATATTGCAACACAAATGACACACCCATTTCATGTCAAAACAGAGTCAAAGCAATGCATGCATTTTCAAACTTAAGTGAAAATAACGGCTAAAATTGCACTAAGCTAAATATAGCAATATTGCAAATGTGTGTGTGTATGTGTGTCACAACGAAGAAAAAAAATCCCCGTTAAGCATGGCTGTAGTGGCCTGTAACTGCATCTGTGTGGGTGAATAGCTTTATGTCCGAAGTAATAAATTTTTATGCTCTTAAACGCACACATGCGAATTTTCCAAATAGCAGCAAAGGGACAAAACAGTTCCAACACCTAAAACATACTAAGGGTAGTCGTTATTCGAATGGTGCTGTGTGTGCAGGAGGTGTGTGTTGGCTTAATGCAACTATTTTTCGATTTTTTCTCATATTGTTTCCCTAAAGTGCCAACGTCCAGGCATTGTCACATGTATGTGCTTCGAAAACGATTACCACACCAATTCAATCTCACTGCCTTGACACTAAATGTGGCTCTCACTAGCTGCTGCTGCTGTGACTGCTACAAAATCTCATTCAATGCCACTCGGTGTTAACGAATTCCAATAAAGTCCGCTATATGTAGAATGCATTTTTGCTGAAATAACATAAAAACGGTCAGTCACTGAAACTTTCACACCCTCATACTAGCCTGGCCTTAACACTTGCCTTGACGTTTTTATTAAACTTACACGTTTTGCTTGTAGTCTCGATATTGCTGTATTGGTGTTGTTGTCTTATTTCTCTTATTTCTAATCCAAATCAATTTGCATCAAGAGCCTCGTTTTATTCTATTACAGGCCATAGGTGCTGGATGGCTTCATTGTAGAAAAGGGAATAAAATTGAAGTTGCAACATTTTATGGTACTAGCAACAGAGTACTAATTTTATTACAAACAAAATCAACGGGAAATAAATAAATTTAAAAGTTAAACCATTGAAAATTATATATTAAAAATTGGTCATAAGGTTATCATAGGAAATAAGAAGGTGGACATGCTCGCGAGATCAGGTGTAAGCTCTTGTGTCAATATTGGATGTATTACCAACACTATTGAACATTTCTATGCTGGAATTTCAACAGCCGAATGTAAACAAACAAAGCTTCTGGGGGATTTACGCTCGAAATCTAACATAGATAGTCTGTTGTCAACGGAAAAGGCACGTCTGAGTATGGCTGTCGGAATTATAGCAGAACATAATTTGTTAACATAGGTCTCGTATTGGCATTACAAATGATGACATCTGTCGGTGGTGTCATGTGATCGACGCCTCGGAGGACAGTTTTCACTTTCTTTGTCAATGCCCTGATTTATGTCAAAGTAGAAAAACGATACTGGGTTCTATTTTATTTCAAGCACTAGAAGATCTGAAATCCGTGCAGGATGAAGGCATTTGCTTTTTCACTGGGTGGATCTGGAAAGTATGTTAAAGGACGGGTTGCTTTGTGAATGAAGGCCCGCTCCGCAGCGCCTACTTTCACTCTATTATTTTATCTGAGCCCTATAATGACACGGGCAGGAAATAAGTCCTGTTTTGGGGCCCTTTTAGATATTCCGCCCCAATGTGGATATCCTTTTCGTGCTCTACTCCCAAATACCTTTCACTTGAGCCTTATATTGCTGTGGTCGGTAAATATTTCCGGTTTGGCGGTGAAGAGGACGCCCATATATCAGATTCGTGATCTAGTCTCAAATACCTTTGATTTGATCCACATATTATCATTTTTGGTTTATATTTCCATTTAGAGGGTTTTGGAGGTAGCACGGCCCCTAGATATTCCACCCTTAATAAGGATACCAAATTTCTGTTTTTGAGTTATTATAAACCAACCAAATTTCGTTCAAATCGCCCCACTCATCCCCGAGATCTGACATTTTTGAAAATAGGGTAAAGGGAGGGTGAGCCCATTAAAGTTTGAATGTTAGATCTACTTCATTCTCTTGGTTTTGGTGGTTGATTGGAGTTGCCAATCCCATTGCCCCGAAAGTGGATATTCACGCTACAGTCTTCAAAATTAGAGAGCTGAAATTTTGCACAGACTCTTTTTTTTGTCCATAAGCAGGTTAAGTTCGAAGATAGGCTATATCGGACTATATCTTGATATAGCCCCCATATAGACCGATCCTCCGATTTAGGTTCTAAGGCCCATAAAAGCCACATTTACTATCCGATTTCGCTGAAATTTGGGACAGTGAGTTGTGTAAGGCCTTTCGACTTCCTTCGTTAATTTGGCCCAGATCAGTTCATATTTGGATATAGCTGCCATATAGACCGATCCCCCGGTTTAGGGTCTTAGGCCCACAAAAGCCACATTTATTATCCGATTTTGATGAAATTCGGGACAGTGAGTTGTGTTAAGCCCTTCGACATCTTTCTTCAATTTGGTCTAGATTGGTTCAGATTTGGATATAGCTGCCATATAGACCGATTTCTTGATTTATAGTTTTGAGCCCATAAAATGCTCATTTATTGTGCGATGTCGCTGAAATTTGGGACAGCGAGTTAAGTTAAGCTCCTTGCCATACTTCTGCAATATTGCACAGATCGGTCCAGATTTGCATATAGCTGCCATATAGGCCGATATCTAGGTTTTAGGTGTTGGGGCGATAAAAGACGCATTTATTGTCCGATGTCGCCGAAATTTGACACAGTGAGTTTGGTTAGGCTCTTCGACGTCTTTCTTCAATTTTACCCAGATCGGTCCAGATTTGCATATAGCTGCCATATAGACCGATCTCTCGATTTAAGGTTTAGGGCCCATAAAAGAGGCATTTATTGTCTGATTTCGCCGAAATTTGGGACATTACTTTGTGTTAGGCTCTTCGACATTTTTGTGCAACTTGGCCCAAATCGGTCCAGTTTTGGATATAGCTGCCATGTAGACTGATATCTCGATTTAAAGTCTTGGCCCCATAAAAGGCGCATTTATAATCCGATTTCACTGAAATTTGACACAGTAACTTATGTTATGCTTTTCGACATCCGTGTCGTATATAGTTCAGATCGGTTTATTTTTAGATATAGCTAGTGTACTTATTAGTATATGGTCCAAATCGGAACTTATTTTGATATAACTGATATGGGACATAAGGTATGAAATTTTCACCGAATTTTGATGAAAGATGGTTTACATATATACCCGAGGTGGTGGGTATCCAAAGCTCGGCCCGGCCGAACTTAATGCCTTTTTACTTGTTTTAGGTGGATTGCCTTCTAACACATCCTTTTATTTGAGTACAATATATTATCGGTTACACTTTGGTGTTGTTTTTATAGGGAGGATAGGGTCGCTCGCCACGACGCCAAGACCCAAAAGACAATTTATTTGAGTCCTTCATTGTGGCGATATACATATCCTGCTGAACGGCAAGACGGCTGGACATGACCCAAATTCCTTATATCAACATCAGATTCGAACTCGTCTGACATAGACCTTTCTTTTAATTCACACATTATCCTGGTCGAACTTCACGTCCTATTGAAGGGTATACGGTGGGTAGGCGGGTCCCAGACTCTATTCCAAATATGTATACCAGATTTGTAGTCAACTCCCAGAGACCTTTTATTTGATACCCATTTTGTGACGTTGGACATTCACGCCCGTTTAATGGGTTTTGAGGTTGGAAAGGCCCCGTTGACACCTTGGACCAAATTCTTTTAACAGATGTGCACTCAACTTCCAAACACCTTTCATTTGATATCCATATTGTCCCAATTGGTAAATAAGCCTTGCTGGTGGGTTTTGGGGGGTTAGGGAGGCGTCTCATATACCAAGGAAATTATTTTTATATCAGGTTCTTACTCTACTTTTAAATATTGTAGCTTTAATTTGATATCCATATTGTTTCAATAGGAAAATATGCCCTGTGGAGGCTTTTTTGGGGGAGCAGGCCTCTCAGACACGAGGAAAAAATTTTTATGTCAGATTTGTACTCTACTTTAAAATACCTTTCATTTGATACCCATATTGCCCAAAGCGGTGAAAGAGTTCTTTTGGGGGTGGGGACCCCTTTACACCTTGGGCGCAATTTGTATACCAAGTTCATACTCTACTTTTAAATACCTTTCGTTTGATGCCCATATTGTCCCAATCGGTAATCATGTCCGTGCGGGGGGTTTTGGGGGTTGGGGAGGGCCCTCGGCCACCAAGGAACTAACTTTTATGCTAGATTTGTACTCTAATTTTAAATAGATTTCATTTGATACCCATATTACCCAAAGCGGTGCACATATTTCCGAGATTTGGCGTTTTTAAAAATTGGTGTATGGAGGGTCCGCCCCCCTTCGGATATCAAAAAACTTAGTTCCCTATTTTCACCAGGGTGCCCAAACTCTAACATGTGTGAAAATTTCATGACATTCAATTTAGCCGTTTTTGAGTCTATGCGGAACAGACAAATAAACTGACAAGCAAACAAACAAATAAACAAGTAAGAGCGTGCTATGTGCGGCCAGGCCGAATCTTGTATACCCTCCACCATGGATCGCATTTGTCGAGTTCTATGCGCGGTATCTCTTTTTAGGCATACAAAGAACATTGAATAAGAACTGTTTTGCTACTGGAGCTATATCAAGTTATAGTCCGATTCGGACCATAAATGAATGCTGAACATTGTAGATGTCATTGTGTAATATTTCAGTTCATTCGGATATGAATTGCGCCTTGTAGGGGCTCAAGAAGCAAAATCGAGAGCTAGGTTTATATGGGAGCTGTATCAAACTACTGATCGATTCAGACCATATTAGACACGTATGTTGAAGGTCGTGAGAGATGCCTTTGTACAAAATTTCTGCGAAATCGGATGACAATTGCGCCCTCTAGAGGCTCAAGAAGTCAAGATCCAAGATCGGTTTATATGGCAGCTATATCAGGTTATGTACCGATTTGCGCCATACTTAGCACAGCTATTGGAAGTCATAACAAAACACCTAATGCAAAATTTCAGCCAAATCAGATGAGAATTGCGCGTTCTATTGGGTCAAGAAGTCAAGATCCACAATCAGTTTATATGACAGTTATACCAAATTATGAACCGATTAAAATCATACTTAACACAGTTGTTGAGGTGATACAAAAACACCACGTGCAAAGTTTCAGTCAAGTCGGACGATAATTGCGCCCTCTAGAGGCCCAAGAAGTCAAGACGCAAGTTCGGTTTATGTGACAGCTATATCAGGTTATAGACCGATTTTAACCATACTTAGTAAAGTTGTTGGATCATACTAAAACACATCATGCAAAATTTAAGCCAAATAGGATAAAAATTGCGCTCTGTAGTGGCTCAAGAAGTCAAGATCCAAGATCGGTTTATATGGCAGCTATATCAAAACATGAACTGATTTGGCCCATATACAATCCCCACCGATATAGCTGATATATAATCCGATTTTGAATCTTGACGTCTTGAGCCACTAGAGGACGCAATTCTTATCCAATTTGGCTGAAATTTGCCATGAAATGTTTTGTTATGATTTCCAACTGCTTCAAGTATGGATAAAATCAGTGCATA
The DNA here is from genome assembly GCF_963082655.1 of Stomoxys calcitrans. Classification (NCBI taxonomy): domain Eukaryota; kingdom Metazoa; phylum Arthropoda; class Insecta; order Diptera; family Muscidae; genus Stomoxys; species Stomoxys calcitrans. The sequence goes on along the minus strand of NC_081552.1, from coordinate 18,233,833 downwards.
ACCTGATATAGCTGTCATATAAAACGATGTGGGGTCTTGACTTCTTGAGCTTTTAGAGGGCGCGAGTCCTATCCGAATTCGGTGAAATTTTGAATGACATGTTTCGTTACGACTTTCAACAGTTCTGAACAGTATGGTTCGAATCGGTCTGGGTTCTTGACTTCTTGGTCTGAATCGGCCTATAGCCTAATACATCTCTCCTATAAAACGATCTCCCTAAGGGCGCAATTCTTATTCGATTTGTGGGTTGCACATTAAAAAAAAAAATATATTATCAGCAAGTTAAAGCGTGCTTAGTTCGGGCGGGCCGGATCTTGGGAACCCATCCCATAAATTTAGTTGAAAGCCATAATTTTATTCTACATAATAAACTTATGTCAAACCAGCAAAAACTTAAGCTTCCAGGAACAGAACAAGGATAATCGAGAGACCGGTTTATATGGGAGCTATATCGGGTTTAGACTGACTTGGATCATACTTGGCACAATTGTTGGAAGTCATAATGGAATACAGCATACAAAATTTCAGCCAAATCGAACACAAATCGCTGCTTGTAAGGGCTAAAGAAATTAAATCTTGAGATCGGTTTATATGGGAGCTATATCTAAATCTGAACAGATATGGCCCATTTGCAATCACCGATGACCTACATCAATATTAAGTATCTGTGCAAAGTTTCTACTGGCTACCTTTACGCGTTTGGCAGACAGATGGACATGCCTAGATCGAATCAGAGAGCGGATCACGAGATCACGTCGAGACGATCACCAATACTTTTACTTTATGGAGTATGAGACTAATATTTCGAGGTGTTACATATGGAATGACTAGATTAGTATACCCCCATCCTATGGTGGGTATAATTAAAGCTTCTAGGAACCAAAAAAGGGTAATCGAAAGATCGGTTTATTTGGGTGCTATACTCGTATCTAGTTAAAAATCGATTTGGATCATAATTGTTACAGTTGTTGGAAGACTTAGCAGAAAATTAAGTGAAAATTTTCGCCAAATCGTACAAAAACTGCAGATTCCAGGGCTTCCACACGTGCAAACGTGAGATCTATACATATCGTACTTGGAACAGTACGTAACACAACACTTTGTGCCAAATTTTAGCCAAATGGAACAAAAATTGCGACTTCCAGGGGCTCAAGTTGTCAAATCATGATACCGGTTTATATGGGAGCTACATCAATAAGAAGTCTCTGTGCAAAATTTCAAAAGGATAGCTCTACGCGTTCGACCGCTATCGTAATTTCGACAGACACACAGACGGAGGGACGGACGGACATGGCTAGAATGACTCAGAATGTCAAGACGATCAAGAACATAAATACTTTATGGGGGCACAGATCAATATTTCAACTTGTTTCAAACGAGGAGAATTTTTTTAATGGCATAGTACCTTACAAATGTTTTTGATGTTTTCTGATTTGACATGTTATCTTTGGTAATAGGAATAACAATTATATACAATTTTGTTAGATATTGCTTTTTTACAAAAAAAAAAAAAAAATAAAAAAAATTTTGATTGATTGAACTCTTTTTCATAAAATGTCGGTAAAACAAGTAAAAAGGCGTTAAGTTCGACCGGGCCGAACTTTGGATACCCACCACCTCGGGTATATATGTAAACCATCTTTCATCAAAATTCGGTGAAAATTTCATACCTTATGTCCCATATCAGTTATATCAAAATAAGTTCCGATTTGAACCATATGCTAATAAGTACACTAGCTATATCTAAAAATAAATCGATCAGAACTAAATATATACGACACGGATGTCGAAAAGCCTAACATAAGTTACTGCGTCAAATTTCAGTGAAATCGGATTATAAATGCGCCTTTAATGGGGCCAAGACTTTAAATCGAGATATCGGTCTACATGGCAGCTATATCCAAATTTGGACCGATTTGGGCCAATTTGCATAAAAATGTCGAAGAGCCTAACACAAAGCAATGTCCCAAATTTCGGCGAAATCGGACAATAAATGAGCATTTTATGGGCCCAAAACCTTAAATCGAGAGATCGGTCCATATGGCAGCTATATTCAAATCTAGACCGATCTGTGCGATATTGCAGAAGTATGTCAAGGAGCTTAACTTAACTCGCTGCTATATCCAAATCTGAACCGATCTGGACCAAATTGACGAAGAATGTCGAAGGGCCTAATACAACTCACTGTCCCAAATTTCAGCAAAATCGGATAATAAATGTGGCTTTTATGGGCCTAAGACCCTAAATCGGAGTATCGGTCTATATGGCAGCTATATCCAAATCTGAACCGATCTGAGCCAAATTGACGAAGGATGTCGAAGGGTTAACACAACTCACTGTCCCAAATTTCAGCAAAATCGGATAATAAATGTGGCTTTTATTGGCCTAGACCCTAAACCGGGGATCGGTCTATATGGCAGCTATATACAAATCTGAACCGATCTGAGCCAAATTGACGAAGGATGTCGAAGGGCCTAACACAACTCACTGTCCAAAATTTCAGCAAAATCGGATAATAAATGTGGCTTTTATTGGCCTAAAACGCTAAATCGGCGGATCGGTCTATATGGGGGCTATATCAAGATATAGTCCGATATAGTCCATCTTCGAACTTAACCTGCTTATGGACAAAAAAAGAATCTGTGCAAAATTTCAGCTCAATATCTCTATTTTTAAAGACTGTAGCGTGATTTCAACAGACAGACGGACAGACGGACGGACATGTCTAGGTCGTCTTAGATTTTTACGCTGATCAAGAATATATATACTTTATAGGATCGGAAATTGATATTTCGATGTGTTGCAAACGGAATGACAAAATGAATATACCCCCATCCTTCGGTGGTGGGTATAAAAAAACTGGATCTCCTTTGATGTCTATATAACAATTTACAATCTAATTGGCTGCTTTGCCGAAGTCCCCCCACATTATATGACAAACTCTTTTGGGATAATTTGGCAATAAAAATGTTGTTGATTGCAAAGCAAAAATATGAAAGCAATTGTATTGAAAAAAAAAATATGAAAATTTTATATAACTTCTGCGTATCATTTTATTAAATCACAAAATTGTGTTCGCTCTGTTCATAACTCTGATTAAATGACGATATTGCCATGGACATGAATACGACCACGGACATGAACATTGGCGCAAGGCAAAAGATTCAAATCAAAATCACGGTTCCATTTCATTTATTCGTTGCTACTGTCATTCATCCGTGGACTTGCCCCCGCAGAGGATATGACATTCCATTGAAAAAAAAAATTTGTTTTCTCATCTCTGGGCAACAGGCAAGGCGAGTCAGTTGCTCGCCAGCTCGTGTCGTTCCCAATCATCTCTGGGGAAATCAAACATTTTATAATTAGTCATTGGCACGGTTGAACATCGCATAGCGATTCAGTGGCTGGAGAAAATATGGCAAAAAAACAACGCTCAGAGAACTGTTCAAATGAAACTCACAATTTCCCATCATCACGCCCATATTCATGTTCATCATCATAGTCATCACATAAAACCGCCGTGGGATATTCTTTTAGAATGTTTTTTTTAAGGTTCTCATCACAATAACATGAGTTGCTAGAAAAAAAACGCTATGCAAATAAAATAATAAAACAAGTTAAAGCGTAAAGTTCGGCCGGTCCGAATTTAATATACCCTCCACCATGGATTGCATTTGTCAAGTTCTTTGCCCAGTATCTCTTTATAGGCAAACAAAGGATATTGGATAAGAATTGCTATGCTAATGGAGCTATAACAGATGATGTACCGAATAGGACCATACTTGAATTGGATGTTTGAGACCATAGTGGAAGTCATTGAGCTAAATTTCAGCCAAATTGTATAATAAATGCGCCCTCTAGAGACTCATGAAATCAAATCTGAAGATCGGTTTATATGAGAGCTTTATCAGATTATAAACCGATTTAGACCATACTTGAAATAGAATACTTGGAGCAAAATTTCGCCCACATCGGAGACTCATGACATCAAGACCCGAGATCGTTTATATGGCAGCTATAGCAGAATATGAACCCATTTGGACTATATTTGGCACAGTTATAGATTTGGCACGGTTGTTGAAAGTCATAACAGAACTCTACGTGCTCAATTTTAGATAAATCGGACATAACTTGCGGCTTGCAGGGGTTCAAGATGTCAAATCGGGAGATCGCGTTATATGGGATCTATTGGGTTGCCCAAAAAGTAATTGCGGATTTTTCATATCGTCGGCGTTGACAAACTTTTTCACAGCTTGTGACTCTGTAATTGCAATCTTTCTTCTGTCAGTTATCAGCTGTTACTTTTAGCTTGCTTTAGAAAAAAAGTGCGCGAAATTTTGTTTACATTTGTTTGTTTGGCGTCAATTTTAATATGGGTACCACATGTATTGAAAGAAATTCATTTAACATACCAATCAACGCTTGTGATATGCACCTTCAACGCAATGAATTCGATTCGTTTTTAAAACGAATCATAATTGGAGATGAAAAATGGATTGTTTACATCAATGTTAGTCGAAAACGATCATGGTCCAAGCATGGTGAACCAGCTCAAACCACTTTCAAAGGCTGATGTCCACCAAAAGAAGGTTATGCTGTCTGTTTGGTGGGATTGGAAGGGTGTGGTATATTTTGGGCTGCTTCCAAGAACCAAACGATTAATTCGGATGTTTACTGTCAACAATTGGACACATTGAATACAGCCATCAAGGAGAAGCGACCAGAATTGGTCAATCGTAAAGGTGTCATATTCCACCAGGACAACGCTAGACCGCACACATCTTTGGTCACTCGCCAAAAACTGAGTGAGCTTGGCTGGGAACTTTTGATGCATCCACCATATAGCCCTGACCTTGCACCATCAGACTACCATTTATTTCGATCTTTGCAGAACTCCTTAAATGGTAAAACTTTCGGCAATGATGAGGCTATAAAATCGCACTTGGTTCAGTTTTTTGCAGATAAAGGCCAGAAGTTCTATGAGCGTGGAATACTTAATTTGCCAGGAAGATGGCAAAAGGTTATCGAACAAAATGGCAATTATATATTTGATTAAAGTTCATTCTAAGTTTTATTAAAAATGCATTTACTTTCTTTTAAAAAATCCGCAATTACTTTTTAGGCAACCCAATATTAGCCATGTCCGTCCGTCGGTCGAAAGCACGATTACTTTCGATTAGGTAGGCGCTAGCAATTTTGAACAAAAACTTCCTATTAGTGTAGGTCGGTTGGGATTGTAAATGGGCCATAACGGTACATGTTTTGATACAGCTGCCATATGAACCTTTCTTGAATCTTGACTTCTGATTCAATCTACCCAGACACCACAGTGAGATCCTTTGTTAGGTCACAAGGATGTGAGAGGTAACGAGAAGTCAGCTTTGCTTGCGAGAGAGAGGCAAATCTTGCCATGATCTCGGTAATGGATATTCACCCGACTCTCTCACATATCTGTCCCTAATATTATGGGAGTGACATCGCGGAAGAAAGTTATAATTTTCTTTGTCAATGTCCTGACTTTAGTCAGAGTAAGAAAAATATATTGATTTATTGGGTTGCCCAAAAAGTAATTGCGAATTTTTTAAAAGAAAGTAAATGCATTTTTAATAAAACTTTGAATGAACTTTAATCAAATATATAATTGCCATTTTGTTCGATAACCTTTTGCCATCTTCCTGGCAAATTTAGTATTCCACGCTCATAGAACTTGTGGCCTTTATCTGCAAAAAACTGAACCAAGTGCGATTTTATAGCCTCATCATTGCCGAAAGTTTTACCATTTAAGGAGTTCTGCAAAGATCGAAATAAATGGTAGTCTGATGGTGCAAGGTCAGGGCTATATGGTGGATGCATCAAAAGTTCCAGCCAAGCTCACTCAGTTTTTGGCGAGTGACCAAAGATGTGTGCGGTCTAGCGTTGTCCTGGTGGAATATGACACCTTTACGATTGACCAATTCTGGTCGCTTCTCCTTGATGGCTGTATTCAATATGTCCAATTGTTGACAGTAAACATCCGAATTAATCGTTTGGTTCCTTGGAAGAAGCTCAAAATATACCACACCCTTCCAATCCCACCAAACAGACAGCATTACCTTCTTTTGGTGGATATCAGCCTTTAAAGTGGTTTGAGCTGGTTCACCATGCTTGGACCATGATCGTTTTCGACTAACGTAGTTGTAAACAATCCATTTTTCATCTCCAATTATGATTCGTTTTAAAAACGGATCGAATTCATTGCGTTTAAGGTGCATATCACAAGCGTTGATTCGGTTTGTTAAACGAATTTCTTTCAAAACATGTGGTACCCAAATATCAAGCTTTTTCACCAGTCCAAGACTTTTTCTGTGATAATGAACGGTTGATTTTGGCTATCCAATTCGATTAATGCTTTGATTTGGTCATCATCAACTTCATTTGGCCGACCAGAACCTGGCTCATCTTGAAGTGAAAAATCTCCAGAACGGAATTTGCGAAAGCAATTTTGACACTGTCTTCCTTTTAAGGCTTTATCACACATCTCGTAACTTTTTAGCAACATGCTCCGCGTTTTTTGCTTTACGGAAATAATAAAGTAAAATATGACGAAAATGCTCCTTTGTGGGCTCCATATTAAAATTGACGCCAAACAAACATATGTAAACAAAATTTCGCGTACTTTTTTCTAAAGCAAGCTAAAAGTAACAGCTGATAACTGACAGAAGAAAGAATGCAATTACAGAGTCACAAGCCGTTGAAAAAATTTGTCAACGCCGACTATATGAAAAATCCGCAATTACTTTTTGAGCAACCCAATATTTAGAGACCGATCTTAACCATACTCAATACGAATATTGAGAGGCCTAACGCAACTTATTGTGCTTAATTCCACCTAAATCGGTTTATAAATTCACCTTTATGGGCCCAAAATCTTAAATCGAGAGATCGGTATATATGACTTCCAACAACTCTACTCTACTCTACTCTACTCTACTCTACTCTA